>NC_064824.1:17059470-17362500 GCF_024166365.1 Elephas maximus indicus | reverse complement strand
TTTCACTAAAGAAGATATTCAGGCAGCCAACAGACACATGAGAATATGCTCCCGATCATTAGCCATTAGAGAAATGCAAATTAAAACTACGATGAGAATCCATCTCACACCAACTAGACTGGCATTAATCCAAAAAATGCAGAATAATAAGTGTTGGAGAGGCTGCAGAGAGATTGGAACTCTCATACACTGCTGGTGGGACTGTAAAATGGTACAACCACTTTGGAAATCCATCTGGCGTTATCTTAAACTGTTAGAAATAGAACTACCATGCAACCCAGAAATCCCACTCCTCGGAATATACCCTAGAGATACAAGAGCCTTCACACAAACAGATATATGCATACCCATGTTTATTGCAGCTCTGTTTACAATAGCAAAAAGCTGGAAGCAACCAAGGTGTCCGTCAACGGATGAATGGGTAAATAAATTGTGGTATATTCACACAATGGAATACTACGCATCGATAAAGAACAGTGACGAATCTCTGAAACATTTCATAACATGGAGGAACCTGGAAGGCATTATGCTGAGCGAAATGAGTCAGAGGCAAAAGGACAAATATTGTATAAGACCTCTATTATCAGATCTTGAGAAATAGAAAAAACGGAAAAGAACACATACTTTTGTGGTTACAAAGGGGGGAGGGAGGGAGGGAGGGAGAGGGTTTTTTATTGATCAATCAGTAGATAAGAACTGCTTTGGGTGAAGGGAAAGACAACACTCAATACAAGGAAGGTCAGTCTAATCGGACTGGACTAAAAGCAAAGAGGTTTCTGGGATAAAATGAAAGCTTCAGAGGTCAGCGGAGCAGGGGCTGGGGTCTGGGGAACATGGTTTGAGGGGATTTCTAAGTCAATGGGCAAAACAATTCCATTATGAAAACATTCTGCATCCCACTTTGAAATGTGGCGTCTGGGGTCCTAAATGCCAACAAGCGGCCATCTAAGATACATCAATTGGTCTCAACCCACCTGGAGCAAAGGCAAAGGAAGAACACCAAGGTCACACGACAACTAAGAACCCAAGAGACAGAAAGGGCCACATGAACCAGAGACCTACATTATCCTGAGACCAGAAGAACTAGTTGGTGCCCGGCCACAATTGATGTCTGCCCTGTCAGGGAGCACAACAGACAACTCCTGAGGGAGCAGGAGACCAATGGGATACAGACCCCAAATTCTCATAAAAAGACCGTACTTAATGGTATGACTGTGACTAGAGGAATCCTGGAGACAATGCTTCCCAGACCTTCCGATGGCACAGGACAGGAACCATCCCCGAAGACAACTCATCAGGCATGAAAAGGACTGCTCAGCGGCGGGGGGGGGGGAGACGCTGATGAAGAGTGAGCCAATTAAATCAGGTGGACACTGGAGAGTGTGTTGGCAACTCTTGACTGGAGGGGGGATGGGAAGATAGAGAAAGAGGGAAGACGGCAAAATTGGCACGAAACGAGAGACTGAAAGGGCTGACTCAATAGGGGGAGAGCAAGTGGGAGAAGGGAGTAAGATGTATGTAAACTTACATGTGACAGACTGATTGGAATGGTAAATGTTCACGTGAAGCTTAATAAAAATTAATTTAAAAAAATCAGTTGGGTTTCTACACATGAACAATGAGAAATCTGAAAGGGAGATTAAGGGAAAATTTCACTTACAAAAGCATCTAAAAATAATAAAATACCTAGGAATAAATTTAAATGGAACAAGAAGGACTTACACAAGGAAAATTATAAAACACTGCTGAAACAGATTAAAGAAGGCTTAACTGATTGGAAAGATGACCCTTGTTCACGGATTGGAAGATTTAATATTGTTGATGTCAATACTACCCAAAGTGATCTATAAATTCAATGCAATCTCTATCAAAATTCCAACAGTCTTATATACAGAAATGGAAAAACCAATTCCTCAACTTTATATGGAATGACAAGTGGACCGAAATAGCTAAAGCAATGTTGAAAAAGAAGAATAAAATAAGAAGACTCATACTTCCTGATTTTAAAACATACTATACAGCTACTACAGGAAAACCTGATGGCATAGTGGTTAAGAGTTTGTCTGCTATCCAAAAGGCCAGCAGTTGGAATCCACCAGATGCTCCTTGGAGACCCTAGGGGGCAGTTCTATTCTGTCCTACAGATTTGCTATGAGTTGAAATCAACCAGATGGCAATGGGTTTTTTAGTTTTATTTTATATTATTTTCTATACACATACAGTAATCAAAAGAGCCAGGTACTGGTATAACAACAGACACATAGACCAATGAAACAGAATTGACAGTACAGATATAAACCCACACATCTGTGGTCAACTATTTTTTTTTTGTTTTTAACTTTTATTGAGCTCCAAGTGAGCGTTTACAAATCAAGTCAGACTGTCACATATAAGTTTATATACACCTTACTCCATACTCCCACTTGCTCTCCCTTTAATGAGTCAGCCCTTCCAGTCTCTCCTTTCGTGACAATTTCCCCAGCTTCCAACTCTATCCTCCCATCCCCCCTCCAGATAGGAGATGCCAACACAGTCTCAAGTGTCCACCTGATACAGATAGCTCACTCTTCATCAGCATCTCTCGCCTACCCACTGTCCAGTCCCTTCCATGTCTGATGAGTTGTCTTCAGGAATGGTTCCTGTCCTGGGCCAACAGAAGGTTTGGGGACCATGACTGCCAGGATTCCTCTAGTCTCAGTCAGTCCATTAAGTATGGTCTTTTTGTGAGAATTTGGGGTCTGCATCCCACTGATCTCCTGCTCCCTCAGGGGTTCTCTGTTGTGCTCCCTGTCAGGGCAGTCATCGGTTGTGGCCGGGCACCAACTAGTTCTTCTGGTCTCAGGATGATGTAAGTCTCTGGTTCATGTGGCCCTTTCTGTCTCTTGGGCTCATAGTTATCGTGTGACCTTGGTGTTCTTCATTCTCCTTTGATCCAGATAGGTAGAGACCAATTGATGCATCTCAGATGGCCGCTTGTCAGCGTTTAAGATCCCAGACCCCACATTTCAAAGTGGGAAGCAGAATGTTTTCATAATAGAATTATTTTGCCAATTGACTTAGAAGTCCCCTTAAACCATGGTCCCCAAACCCCTGCCCTTGCTCCGCTGACCTTTGAAGAATTTAGTTTATCCTGGAAACTTCTTTGCTTTTGGTCCAGTCCAGTTGAGCTGACCTTCCATGTATTGAGTATTGTCCTTCCCTTCACCTAAAGTAGTTCTTATCTACTAACTAATCAGTAAAAAACCCTCTCCCACCCTCCCTCCCTCCCCCCCTCGTAACCACAAAAGTATGTGTTCTTCTCAGTTTATACTATTTCTCAAGATCTTATAATAGTGGTCTTATACGATATTTGTCCTTTTGCCTCTGACTCATTTCGCTCAGCATAATGCCTTCCAGGTTCCTCCATGTTATGAAATGTTTCAGAGATTCGTCACTGTTCTTTATCGATGTCTAGTATTCCATTGTGTGAATATACCACAATTTATTTACCCATTCATCCGTTGACGGACACCTTGGTTGCTTCCAGCTTTTTGCTATTTTTTTAAACAGAGCTGCAATAAACATGGGTGGGCATATATCTGTTTGTGTGAAGGTTCTTATTTCTCTAGGGTATATTCCAAGGAGTAGGATTTCTGGGTTGCATGGTAGTTCTATTTCTAACTGTTTAAGATAACGCCAGATAGATTTCCAAAGTGGTTGTACCATTTTACATTCCCACCAGCAGTGTATAAGTATTCTAATCTCTCCGCAGCCTCTCCAACATTTATTATTTTGTGTTTTTTGGATTAATGCCAGCCTTGTTGGAGTGAGATGGAATCTCATCGTAGTTTTAATTTGCATTTCTCTAATGGCTAATGATGGAGAGCATTTTCTCATGTGTCTGTTAGCTGCCTGAATATCTTCTTTAGTGAAGTGCGTGTTCATATCCTTTGCCCACTTCTTGATTGGCTTGTTTGTCTTTTTGTGGTTGAATTTTGACAGAATCATATAGATTTTAGAGATCAGGCACTGGTCGGAGATGTCATAGCTGAGAATTCTTTCCCAGTCTGTAGGTGGTCTTTTTACTCTTTTGGTGAAGTCTTCAGATGAGCATAGGTGTTTGATTTTTAGGAGCTCCCACTTATCTGGTTTCTCTTCATGATTTTTGGTAATGTTTTGTATTCTGTTTATGCCCTGTATTAGGGCTCCTAAAGTTGTCCCTATTTTTTATTCTATGATCTTTATCATTTTAGTCTTTATGTTTAGGTCTTTGATCCACTTGGAGTTAGTTTTTGTGCATGGTGTGAGGTATGGGTCCTCTTTCATTTTTTTGCAAATGGATATCCAGTTATGCCAGCACCATTTGTTCAAAAGACTATCTTTTCCCCAATTAACTGTTGCTGGGCCTTTGTCAAATATCAGCTGCTCATATGTGGATGGATTTATATCTGGGTTCTCAATTCTGTTCCATTGGTCTATGTGCCTGTTGTTGTACCAGTACCAGGCTGTTTTGACTACTGTAGCTGTATAATAGGTTCTGAAATCAGGTCGAGTGAGGCCTCCCACTTTCTTCTTCTTTTTCAGTAATGCTTTGCTTATCCGAGGCTTCTTTCCCTTCCATATGAAGTTGGTGATTTGTTTTTCAATCACATTAAAAAATGACATTGGAATTTGGATTGGAATTGCATTGTATGTATAGATGGCTTTTGGTAGAATAGACATTTTTACTATGTTAAGTCTTCCTATCCATGAGCAAGGTATGTTTTTCTACTTAAGTAGCTCCTTTTTAATTTCTTGTAGTAGTAGTTTGTAGTTTTCTTTGTATAGGTCTTTTACATCTTTGGTAAGATTTATTCCTAAGTATTTTATCTTCTTCGGGGCTACTGTGAATGGTATTGATTTGGTCATTTCCTCTTCGATGTTCTTTTTGTTGATGTAGAGGAATCCAAGTGATTTTTGTATGTTTATCTTATAACCTGAGACTCTGCCAAACTCTTCTATTAGTTTCAGTAGTTTTCTGGAGGATTCCTTAGGGTTTTCTGTGTATATGATCATGTCATCTGCACATAGAGATAATTTTACTTCCTCCTTGCCAATCCAGATGCCCTATATTTCTTTGTCTAGCCTAAATGCACTTGCTAGGACCTCTAGCACAATGTTGAATAAGAGTGGTGATAAAAGGCATCTTTGTCTGATTCCCTTTCTCAAGGGAAATGCTTTCAGGCTCTGTCCATTTAGAGTGATGTTGGCTGTTGGCTTTGTATAGATGCCCTTTATTATGTTGAGGAATTTTCCTTCAATTCCTATGTTGGTGAGAGTTTTTATCATAAATGGGTGTTGGACTTTGTCAAATGCCTTTTCTGCATCAATTAATAAGATCATGTGGTTTTTGTCTTTTGTTTTATTTCAACAGATTTTTTACAAAGGTGTTATGTCCATTCAATGGGGAAAGAAGAGTATCTTCAATAAATGGTGTGGGGAAAACTGAATTTCCACATGCAGAAAAATGAAACAGGACCATGCCTTATACCATACATAAAAACATATTCAAAATGGATTAAGAACCTGAATGTTCAAACTAAAACTACACAGTTCTTAAAAAAAAATGCAGAGACAATGTTGTTGGGCCTAGTGTTTAACACTGGAATTGTTGTTGTTTGCTGTTAGGTGTCGTCGAGTCGGTTCCAACTGATAGCGACCCTATGCACAACAGAATGAAACACTGCCCGGACCTGTGCCATCCTTACAATCGTTGTTATGCTTGAGCTCATTGTTGCAACCACTGTGTCAATCCACCTCATTGAGGGTCTTCCTCTTTTCCGCTGACCCTGTACTCTGCCAAGCATGATGTCCTTCTCCAGGGACTGATCCCTCCTGATGACATGTCCAAAGTGTGTAAGACACAGTCTCGCCATCCTTGCTTCTAAGGAGCATTCTGGTTGTACTTCTTTTAAGACAGATTTGTTCGTTCTTTTGGTAGTCCATGGTATAGTCAATATTCTTCGCCAACACCACAATTCAAAGGCGTCAATTCTTCTTTGGTCTTCCTTATTCATTGTCCAGCTTTCACATGCATATGATGTGATTGAAAATACCATGGCTAGGATCAGGCGCACCTTAGTCTTCTGGGTGATATCTTTGCTCTTCAACACTTTGAAGAGGTCCTTTGCAGCATTTGCCCAATGCAGTGCGTCTTTTGATTTCTTCACTGCTGCTTCCACGGCTGTTGATTGTGGATCCAAGTGAAATGAAATCCTTGACAACTTCAATCTTTTCTCCATTTATCATGATATTGCTCACTGGTCCAGTTGTGAGGATTTTTCTTTTCTTTATGTTGAGGTGTAATCCATACTGAAGGCTGTGGTCTTTGATTTTCATTGGTAAGTGCTTCAAGTCCTCTTCACTTTCAGCAAGCAAGGTTGTGTCATATGCATAAAGCAGGTTGTTAATGAGCCTTCCCCCAATCCTGATGCCCCCTTCTTCTTCATATAGTCCAGCTTCTTGTATTATTTGCTTAGCATACAGATTGAATAAGTATGGTGAAAGAATACAACCCTGACGCACACCGTCTCTGACTTTAAACCAATCAGTATCCCCTTGTTCTGTCCAAACACCTGCCTCTTGATCTGTATAAAGTTTCCTCAAGAGCACAATCAAGTGTTCTGGAATTCCCATTCTTTGCAATGTTACCCATAATTTGTTATGATCCACACAGTCCAATGCCTTTGCATAGTCAATAAAACACAGGTAAACACACTTCTGGTATTCTCTGCTTTCAGCCAGGATTCATCTGACATCAGCAATGATATCCCTGGTTCCACGTCCTCTTCTGAAACTGGCCTGAATATCTGGCAGTTCCCTGTCGATATGCTGCTGCAGCCATTTTTGAATGATCTTCAGCAAAATTTTGCTTGCATGTGATATTAATGATATTGTTCTATAATTTCCACACTCGGTTGAATCACCTTTCTTGGGAATAGGCATAAATATGGATCTCTTCGAGTCAGTTGGCCAGGAAGCTCTCTTCCACATTTCTTGGCATAGACAAGTGAGCACCTCCAGTGATACATCTGTTTGTTGAAACATCTCAATTGATAGTCCATCAATTCCTGGAGCCTTGTTTTTCGCCAGTGCCTTCAGAGCAGCTTGGACTTCTTCCTTCAGTACCATCGGTTCCTGATCATATGCCACCTCTTGAAATGGTTGAACATCGACTAATTCTTTTTGGTATAATGACTCTGTGTATTCCTTCCATTTTCTTTTGATGCTTCCTGCATCGTTTAATATTTTCTCCTACACTGATCAAGTTTAAAAAAAATAAAATTGTTCATCCAAAGACATTGCCCAAAAAGTGAAAAGACAGGCTACCAACTGAGAGAATATCTTTGGAAATCATACATCCGGTAAGAATCTAGTAACCAAAATATATATAAATCTTGGAAACTTAATAGCAAAAAAGGCAAATAACCCAGTCATAAAATGGACAATGGACTTGAATAGACGTTTCACCAAAGAAGACCTTCAAATGTCCACCAAACACATGAAAAGATGTTTGACATCATTAGCCATCAGAAAGATGCAGGTCTAAACCACAATAAGATTGTGTTTCCATCCCACAAGGATGATATGAAGTTTAAGGTTGTGTGCCAACTTAGCTGGGCCAAGTTTCTCAGTGATTTGGCCGTTATAATGTAGTATGGATGTTATGTAATGATATAATCACATCCATGATGAGACCTGCTATAAGGAATCAGTTAAAAGGGCATTTCCTTGGGGGTGTGGCCTGCTCCCAATATATGTGGACTTTCTGGCAAAGCTTGCTGGCTTTTTGCTCTGCTCTGGATCCTGCATTCAGATCATCATCATCTGACCAATGGTTCTTAGGGCTTGAGCCAATAGCCTGCCATCTTTTCTGTCAATTTTGGATTCATCAACCTCTGTAGTCTGTGAGCAAATGGCCTGCTGTCTGACTTGCTGATCTTGAGTTTGTCAGTCCCTTCAGCTACGTGAATCATGAGAAACCTCTAGCCTGACACCTGAAGGACTTGAGACTTGAGACTTTTCAGCCTTTACAACTGCATGCCCCCACGTGTCAGTTTGTTGCACTGTGGGGGCTTGTGTGTTGCTGTGATACTGTAAGCTATGCCACCGGTATTCAGATACCAGCTGGGTCACCCATGGAGGACAGGTTTCAGCTGAGCTTCCAGACTAAGACAGACTAGGAAGAAGGATCAGGCAGTCTACTTCTGAAAAGCATTAGCCAGTGAAAACCTTATGAATAGCAGAAGAACATTGTCTGATATAGTGTTGGAAGATGAGCCCCCAGGTTGGAAGGAACTCAAAAGATGACCAGGGAAGAGCTGCCTCTTCGAAGTAGAGTTGACCTTAATGACATGGATGGAGTAAAGCTTTCAGGACCTTCATTTGGTGATGTGGCACGACTCAAAATGAGAAGAAACAGCTGCAAATATCCATTAACAATTGGAACTGGGAATGTACAAAGTACGAATCTAGGAAAATTGGAAATCGTCAAAAATGAAATGGAACACATAAACATCGATATCCTAGGCATTAGTGAGCTGAAATGGACTGGTATTGGCCATTTTGAATTGGACAATCATATAGTCTACTATGTTGGGAATGACAACTTGAAGAGGAATGGTGTTGCATTCATTGTCAAAAAGAACATTTCAAGATCTATCCTGAAGTACGACGTTGTCGGTGATAGGATAATATCCATATACCTACAAGGAAGACCAATTAATACGACTATTATTCAAATTTACTCACCAACCACTAGGGCTAAAGATGAAGAAATAGAAGATTTTTATCAGCTGCTGCAGCCTAAAATTGATCAAACATGCAATCAAGATGCATTGATAATTACTGGTGATTGGAATGTGAAAGTTGGAAACAAAAAAGAAGGATCAGTAGTTGGAAAATATGGCCTTGGTGATAGAAACAATGCCAGAGATCAAATGATAGAATTTTGCAAGACTAATGACTTCTTCATTGCAAATACATTCTGTCACCAAAATAAACAGCGACTTTATACACATGGTCGTTGCCAGATGGAACACACAGAAATCAAATTGAGTACATCTGTAGGAAAAGGCAATGGAAAAGCTCAATATCATCAGTCAGAACAACACCAGGGGTCGACTGTGGAAGAGACCATCAATTGCTCATATGCAAGTTCAAGCTGAAACTGAAGAAAATCAGAGCAAGTCCACGAGATTCAAAATATGACCTTGAGTACATCACACCTGAATTCAGAGACCATCTCAAGAATAGATTTGACACATTGAACACTGGTGACCAAAGACGAGATGAGTTGTGGGATGACATCAAGGACATCATCCATGAAGAAAGCAAGAGGTCATTGAAAAGACAAGAAAGAAAGAAAAGACCAAGATGGATGTCAGAGGAGACTCTGAAACTTGCTCTCGAATATCGAGCAGCTAAAGGAAAAGGAAGAATTGATGAAGTAAAAGAACTGAACAGAAGATTTCAAAGGGCCTCTCAAGAAGACAAAAAAAAAAAAAGTATTATAATGACATGTGTAAAGGGCTGGAGATGGAAAACCAAAAGGGAAGAACATGCTCTGCATTTCTCAAGCTGAAAGAACTGAAGAAAAAGTTCAAGCCTCGAGTTGCAATAGTGAAGGATTCCATGGGGAAAATATTAAACGATGCAGGAAGCATCAAAAGAAGATGCAAGGATTACACAGAGTCATTAAAGAATTAGTCGATATTCAACCATTTCAAGAGGTGGCATATGATCAGGAACCGACGGTACTGAAGGAAGAAGTCCAAGCTGCTCTGAAGGCACTGGCGAAAAACAAGGCTCCAGGAATTGATGGACTATCAATTGAGATGTTTCAACAAACAGATGTATCACTGGAGGTGCTCACTTGTCTATGCCAAGAAATGTGGAAGAGAGCTTCCTGGCCAACTGACTCGAAGAGATCCATATTTATGCCTATTCCCAAGAAAGGTGATTCAACCGAGTGTGGAAATTATAGAACAATATCATTAATATCACATGCAAGCAAAATTTTGCTGAAGATCATTCAAAAATGGCTATAGCAGTATATCGACAGAGAACTGCCAGATATTCAGGCCTGTTTCAGAAGAGAGTGTGGAACCAGGGATAGCATTGTTTATATCAGATAGATCTTGGTTGAAAGCAGAGAATACCAGAAGGATGTTTACCTGTGTTTTATTGACTATGCAAAGGCATTGGACTGCGTGGATCATAACACATTATGGATAACATTGCAAAGAATGGGAATTCCAGAACACTTAATTGTGCTCATGAGGAACCTCTGCATAGATCAAGAGGCAGTTGTTTGGACAGAACAAGGGGATACTGATTGGTTTAAAATCAGGAAAGGTGTGCATCAGGGTTGTATTTTTTCACCATAACTATTCGATCTGTATGCTGAGCACATAATATGAGAATCTGGACTATATGAAGAAGAAGGGGGCATCAGGTTTGGGGGAAGACTCATTAACAGCCTGCGTTATGCATATGACACAACCTTGCTTGCTGAAAGTGAAGAGGGCTTGAAGCACTTACCAATGAAAATCAAAGACCACAGCCTTCAGTATGGATTACACCTCAACATAAAGAAAACAAAAATCCTCACAACTGGACCAGTGAGCAATATCATGATAAATGTAGAAAAGATTGAAGTTGTCAAGGATTGCATTTCACTTGGATCCACAATCAACAGCCGTGGAAGCAGCAGTCAAGAAATCAAAAGACGCTTTGCATTGGGGAAATGCTGCAAAGGACCTCTTCAAAGTGTTGAAGAGCAAAGATGTCACCTTGAAGATTAAGGTGAGCCTGACCCAAACCATGGTAGCTTGAATCACATATATGCTTGTGAAAGCTGGACAATGAATAAGGAAGACCGAAGAAGAATTATTGCCTTTGAATTGTGGTGTTGGCAAAGAATATTGACTATACCATGGACTGCCAAAAGAACGAACAAATTTGTCTTGGAAGAAGTGCGGCCAGTATGCTCCTTAGAAGCAAGGATGGCGAGACTGCATCTTACATACTCTGGACTTGTTTTCAGGAGGGATCAGTCCCTGGAGAAGGACATCATGCTTGGGAAAGTACAGGGTCAGTAGAAAAGAGAAAGACCTTCAATGAGGTGGATTGAGACAGTGGTTGCAACAATGAGCTCAAGCATAACAATGATTGTAAGGATGGCAAAGGTTCGGACAGCGTTTTTTTCTGTTGTGCATAGGGTCACTACGAGTCGGCAGCTAACAACAACAACACAACTGCATGAGCCATTTCCTTAATATAAATCTCTCTCCTTCTGTGTGTATATTATATGTGTGTGTATATAAATATATATATATATATATACACATACATATATATATACTCTTCACTGACTATGCTCCTCTAGAGAACCAGCCTAAGACATTTGGTACCTAGAGTGGTACAAAGGATTGAAGTTGTTAATGATTTCATTTTACTTGGATCCACAATCAATACCCGTGGAAGCAGCAGTCAGGAAACCAAATGACACTTTGCATTGGGCAAATCTGCTGCAAAAGACCTCTTTAAAGTGTTAAAAAGCAAAGATGTTACCTTGAAGACTAAGGTACACCTGACCCTGTTTTCAATCACCTCATATGCATGCAAAAGGTGAATGATGAGTAAGGAAGACCAAAGAAGAATTGACGTGTTTGAATTGTGTTATTGGTGATATAGACTATATCATGGACTGCCAAAAGAATGAACAAATTGTCTTGGAAGAAGTATAACCACAAGACTCCTTAGAAGCAAGGATGGCCAGACTATGTCTCACATACTTTGGACATGTTATTAGGACGCATCAGTCCCTGGAGAAGGATATCATGCTTGGTAAAGTAGAGGGTCAGCAAAAAAGAGGAAGGCCTTCAATGAGATGGGTTGACACAGTGGCTACAACAATGGACTCAAACATAACAATGACTGTGAGAATGGTGCAGGACCAGGCATTGTTTCATTCTGTTGTACATAGGGTTGCTATGAGTTGGGACCAACTTGATGGCACCTAACAACAATCTAACAATAACAGAGTTATTCTAGAGAAACAAGCTTGTAATGATGAGTTTTCTAAATTGGTTCTCAAGTCTGATTAGTCATAAAAATATTGATGATCCTTCTTGCAGTAGTAATCCATGGTGTGAGGCGGCAATAGAAGTATGCAAAATATCACCACCAATAGATCAAGTATTGGTGAGAGTTGAAGCTCTGGGTGATCACATGTTTGCTGCTTTTCTATAATTTTGTTAGAATGAGAAGTGTAAGTAATCTGGTTTATTGGTCATACTTTCGGTAGAAAAAATGACGAAAGAATGAGAAATCAGGGCTGCAGAGTCAAAGCTCCAGCACCACGATAATAGTTTATTTGGTTGGGTTGCTTGGGCATGGATTAAGTGATGGCCTACACTAAATCAAATTGAAATGCCAGAACTGCATTGGTATAATGTGGAAGAAGTTATCCAAAGGCTTGGGAAATTGGCATGTTAGAGTGGATTTATCAGGTTAGACCCACAAACCCACACATGGAGTGCCCAGAGGACACACATTTTACCACAATGTTTAGGAACAAATTTGTGAAAGGAACCTCAGCATCCTTGAAGACTGCTGTGATTGCTATTTTATGTAAGTCAGATTTGACCATGGAGTTGTTCTAACTGAATTAAGATACGGTGGGTGTGGTAGATAATGGACAGTAGAGTCAAAGCAGTAATCAGAATAGTCTGACTCATGTAAATACAGCATTGGTTACTTACTCATGGTGTCCCTAGGAGTGAGATAGATGGGAAATCTACTAAATATTTACTTGATTTGTACAAGCAGAAGAAATCTAGGTCAAGTGAATGGCAGTCCAAATAGAGTGTCACAGCCTCTTTTAGATACCTAATTGTGCTGTAACACAAGTACCACAAGCGGATGGCTTTAACATTAAAAAAAAAAAAAACTGAACTATTATCTCAAGGTTTAGGACATTAGAAGTCCAAATTTAGAGGGCTAGCTCTAGGGGAAATCTTTCTTTCTCTGTTGGTTCTGGGGAAAGGTCTTTGTCATCAATCTTAATCTGGTGTGGGAACTTCTCAGCACAGTTATCCTGGGTCCAAAGGACACACTCCACTTCTGGCTCTGCTTGCTTGGTGGTAACGAGGTACCCGTCCTCTCTGCTCACCTCTCCCTCCTACATCTCAAAAGAGATTGACTCAAGATACAACCCAATCCTGTAGATTGAGTCTTGCCTCATTGACATAACTGTGTCTAGTCTAACCTACCTCACCAACATCATCAAAGTTAGGATTTACAACACAGGAAAATGACAGCAGATCACCAAATAGTGGACAACCATACAATATTGGGAATCATGGCCTAGACATGTTGCCATACATCCTTGGGAGAAATAATTCAATCCACAACACAGTGCCTTAATCAATTCCCAAACATGAGTTTACAGACCACAACGCCTTGAATGAAGGGGAGGCTAGATTCTCTTGACAAAGGACTCCACTACACTGCCAGAAATTTATACTGTTAATCTTTCTCCCAGCCTTCCCCAAAAGGATCTATGGCCTTTAATGAGAATGACTGCTCATTGTGGGAAAGGAAATAATCAGCCTTTTGGGGGACTACTGGGTACTGGCTCTGAACTGACACTAATTCCAGGAGACCCAAAATATCACTGTGGCCCACCAGTCAGGGTGGGGGGTATATAGAAGTCAAATTATTAATGGAGGCTTAGTTCATGTTCATCACAGTAGGTCCAGTGGGTCTCTGAACCTGTCCTGTAGTGATTTCTTCAATTCCAGAATGTATAATTGGGATGGATATACTCAGCAACTGGCAGAACCCATACATTGGATTCCTGACATGTGGACAAAGGGTTATAATGGTAGTAAAAGCTAAGTGGAAGCCAATAGACCTGCCCCTACCTAGGAAAATAATAAAACAAAATTAATACCACATTCCTGGAGGGATTGCAGAGATAACTGCCACCATCAAGGGCTTTAAGTATGCATGGGTGGTGATTTCCACTACGTCCCCCTTCAACTCACCTATTTGGCCTTTGCAAAAAACAGAAGAATCTTGGAGAATGATGTGGATTATCCAAAACTTAACTAGGTGGTGACTCCAGTTGCAGCTGCTGTTCCAGATGTGGTTTCACTGCTTGAACAAATTAATAACGTTTTGATCTGCCTATGCCTTTTCCTCCATACTGATTCTGACGGACCACCAGAAGCAGTTTGCCTTCAGCTAGCAAGGCCAGCAATACACCTTCACTGCCCTACCTCAGAGTTATATCAACTCTCCAACCCTATGTCATAATTTAGTCCACAGGGAGCTTGATTGCCTTTCCCTTCCATGAGACATCACACTGGTCCATTTCATTGATGATATTATGCTGATTGGACATAGTAAGGAAACCCTGGTGGTGTAGTGGTTAAGTGCTACAGCTGCTACCCAAAGGGTCGGCAGTTCAAATCTGCCAGGCATTCCTTGGAAACTCTATGGGGCAGTTCTACTCTGTCCTATAGGGTCGCTATGAGTTGGAATCGACTCGATGGCACTGGGTTTCTGGAGATAGTAAGAAGGAAGTGCCAATGACTCTGGACTTATTGGTAAAACGTTTGCATGTTAGAGGTGGGAAATTAATCCCACAAAAATCCAGGCCCCTTCCACCTTAGTGAAATTTTTAAGGGTCCAGTGATGTGAGGCATTTGATGTATTTTTTCTAAAGTGGAGAATAAGTCATTACATCTGGCTCTTCCCACAACTAAAAAGGAGATACAATGTTTAGTGGGCCTCTTTGACATTTGGAGGCAACATATTCCTCATTTGGGGCTGCTACTCTGGCCCATTTATCAAATGACTCAAAAAACTGCTAGTTTTGAGTGGGGCCCCAAACAAGGCTCTGCAACAAGTTCAGGCTTCTGTGGAAGTAGCTCTGCTGCTTCAGCCATATGATCTTTCTAATCCAATGGTGCTTGAAGTGTCAGTGGAAAACAGAGATGCTACTTGGAAATTTTGGCATGCCCCTGTTGGTGAATCACAGAGCAGACCATTAGGTTTTTGGAGCAAAGTCCTACCATCCTCTGTAGATAACTACTCTCCTTTCAAGAAACAGCTTTTGGCTTGTTACTGGGCGTTAATAGAGACTGAATGCTTAACCATGGGCCATCAAGTCAACATGCATCCTGAGCTGCCCGTCATGAACTGGATGTTTTCTGACCCACAGAGTCATAGAGTTGTACCTGCACAGCAGCACTCCATCATTAAATGGAAGTGGTATATACAAGATTGGGCCCAAGCAGGACCTGAAGGCACAAGTAATTTCCATGAGGAAGTGGCCTAAATGCACATAATCTCCACTCCTGTCACACTGCCTGCCCTCTCCCAGTCTGCATCTATGGCTTCATGAGGCATTCCTTATTATCAGTTGACTGAGAGAGAAAACTTGAGCTCCTTATCTTTTTGCTTTGCTCTGTGTCCTGTGTTCAGCTTATCCTCATCTGACCTCTCATTCTCGGGACTTGAGCAAGCATCCTGCAGCCTGAACTGCCAATCTTGGATTCATCAGCCCCTTGCAGCTATGTGAGTGAGGGGAAGCCTTCAGTCTGACACCTGACCCACAGACTTGGGGTTTTCCAGCCTCTACAAACATGTGAGCTGTTTCCTTGATATAAATATACATATGATTTTGCTTCTGTAGAGAACCCAGCCTAAGATAGATGGCTATGGCTAAGATAATAATAATAAATTTCGAGGATATTGGAACTCTTATCCATTTCTGGGGGAAATGCAAAATGGTACAGCCATTGTGGAAAACATTCGGGGGGTTCCTCAAAAAATTAAAAATAGCACTACCATATGACCCAACAATTCCACTACTAGATATATACCCAAAAGACTTGACAGCAGAGACTCAAGCAGAGAATTGCAACACTACTCACAATAGCTAATAGGTGTAGACAACATAAATGCCCATCAACAGATAAACACAATATAGTACATATATACAATGCAATACTACTCAGCCAGTAGAAGAAATGAAGGATTGATATGTTCTGCAATATGGATGGAGCTTGAAGAAGTTATGCTGAGTGAAATAAGTCAATCACAAACGGGCAAATATTGTATTACCTCATTTACATAAAAAGACAAATGTATAGACACTAAGGTTTATTACTGGTTACCAGGGGCAGGAGGGAAGGGCATGGGTGGGTTAACTGTGATGTAAAATAACATTCAGTAAGGGGAGGATTGCAGAGCTGATTATTGTAATTACTGTCAATAAGTTGTACACCTGTAAAAAATTGAATGGATAAAAGTAGTGTGATAAATATATTACAACAGTGACAAAAAAAAAAAAAAGCAGCTGCTGAGGCTGCTTCTGTGCAACTGAAAACCTCATTGGATTCGGTTCTTTGGTTAATAGGTTTAGGGTCGTGGTTTCATGGGACATCCCAGTTAATTCGCCTAAAAATGTGTTTAGTGTTTCTGTTCTTCCTCCTGGTTTGTTGTATAGTGCTTGGGGTCTTAAAGGCTTGCAAGCAGCAATCCAAGACACAAAGATTGGTATTTACTCACCTGGAGCAATAGAGGAAGAGGAGTCAGGAATAGGAGGAGAATATGAATCGTGTGGCTAATTGACTTCTGGAACAACTGACCCTTTGATATGAGACTAGAAGAAGTAGATGGTGCTCAGCTAACACTACTGAACATTTGATCAAAGATTCTATAGAAAAAATCTGATTAAAAATGGGGGGGAGATGAAGGACAGAATTCAAATTCTCATGGACTCCAGACTTTCTGCAGCCTAGGAGGCTAGATGAACCCCTAAAACTATTGCACAGAGATAATGTTTGAGTCTTAAATCAAAAATATCCCCTGAAGTCTTAAAACCTAACAGTTTAGCTTAACTAGTAAACAATGTCTGCCTGAGCATTGTGTTCTTTCGAAATCTACCTATATGGGATCAAATTGACAACAGCAACTCAAAAGTTTAGATAGGAAACTTAGAGGAAGTGATTTTATTTTATGAGGTTATGTTAATATAGGAAAAACAACTCAGAAAAGGTGGGTGAGAATGGCTGCACAATTTGAACAATGTAATCAATATCATAATATTGTACATGTAGAAATTATTGATTTAGTGCATGTCTTGCTGTGTATATTTGCAACAACTATAAAAAAATCAAGAAATCAGAAGGACTTGAAGGAGAAAATCACATATGATCCTTGTCAGAGGTGTGTAGCAGCCAACTGTCACAGCAATCAGGAACTTTTTGTCCCTACTGTGGGCATCATGTGATGACCAGAGGCCCAAATTTCTATTCAGGTCTCTGAGCTTGATGCTACTCCTAAAAGATGATGAGCCAGAGTGGGAGATAGGAAAGACCTCCAGGGGGAGGAAAAGGGCGCAATGGAGCAAAATAAGCTGTGCTCTTGCAGGCACAGATCTCTAACACTTTGCTAACAACTCCCACCTAGATGAGTTACCAAACCTCTCTGGGCATCTTTTTCTTCATCTGTACGTGAGACAACAGCATCTTTACTGCAGGCCTTTCATAAGAATTAACTTGGATAAAGTCTCTCAATGCCCAACATGATATGGAGGCTAGTCAATGAAGGGTGGCTGAAATCTCAGGAAGAATATTCTGAGGTTTTCAGTTTTCCCACCAAAGGCCCTATTCACCAGTAGGATAGCTCCTACTGGCCCCTGAGAACTCCATCTCTTCTTTTTCTAAGTCAGAACTTCCCACAGGTCAAAACTTGTGATCAGTGAGGTTATTGACCAACGGATTTTTCTTCTGAGATTGCCTTCCAAACCACTTTATAAGGAACCTAAGGAAACGTGTTTCTTTCATTGATGACTAGACCTCATATTTGATCAACTATTATATCCTCCAGTTTTGGCAATTCCTCAATGACTGGACTTGGGCTGCTTCAAGAATTATGTGAGATTATGTAAATGAAAGCATTTCTCACGGACCTCAATCTATTTTAGTTAACTTTGAGTCTGCAATGAGCTCTTTACAATTGAATTGGATTTAATGAGAAGGTTATATGAAGAAAGCATTGATTAATTTACTGTGTAACATAACGGGGCCTTTTCATTTTGAAGATGTCACCAGGGAGGCATAAAAACCTCCTCAAGGACACACAGCAAATTCATAATAGAGTTGGAACTGGTACGCTGAACTCCAAAAGCCCTACATGGAAGTTTTTTCTTTTTTCCTCCATTTAAATATGAGAAAACTGAAGCTCAGAGAAGCTAAGTGATTTGCCCAGGGTGACATGGGCCAGCCTTCAAACCCAGACAGTGTCAAGCACTGACTACACTGCCATTTAGTCACAGAAGCAGTGATGAGGGAGGGCACTCACAAACCCGAGCTAAGTAATACTTAATGGAATATGTCTAGCCTTACAAACATTGAAAAATCCATCTACTTTTCCCTCTTTTTTTTTTTCTTTTTTTTGATGTAGGCTGCAGGTCCAGAGGTCAGAGCCCAGGGGATGCCTGCTTGGATTTGCATATTCTGTGGAACTTTCCCTTTCTAACCAGCCCTGTGGCTGCCCTGGCACACATCTTTGCCATGAGGCCAAATACCCCCACATCTTTGTTCAAAGCCTGGCTATGTGTCATGTCACCTACTTAGGGAATGCTTCAGTCTTTTGGCAGAAAATTTGGGGTTAATCATATGCATGGATCTGGGAACTCCTGAGGCTGAATGATTCGATGTTTAAACCTGTAATGTATGTGAGCAATTGTGAGTGCAATGTGAGGAGAGGCAAGGAGGAGATGGGGTGGAGTACAAGACCAGCCAGCTAAGTAATGGGCATGATCAATTATTAAGCTCTGTGCATCAACATTTCGAAGGGATGGTGGAGGACTTGGCTTTGATGGAAATTTCCACTTGTAAGACTAATGAAATCTCTAAGAAACACCTGATAGAGAAATTTTTCTCCGAAGTCATTCCAATTTCCATAGGTGAAAATTAAGAGATTTCTAAATATGGAAGGCCTGTCATCTCAGCATAGAAGGCTCTCATACCATGTCTGGCAGTGACGGAGCCGGCAGGTGGAGGCAGTAGCCCATGTTTCTTGGCACACCGTTGCACCATGCCCAGTGGCCAGAGCCAGTGCCCGACTGTCATGAGCCATTAAAATAAGACTTTGTTTTCCATTACATGCTCTCCAACATACACTTTGACTTCATAGAGTGCTACTCTTATTTGCTTCTGACAGAAGAAGCTGAAGAAGCATCACAAAGCAGGTTAGACTAGAACATGCATCTCCTGACTAGGATCAGAATTTGATTCATGACACTCCACAACTACCAGGGCTCTGACCCCTCCTCATCTGTGCAATGAGTATGACCAGGTATGATGCTCGGGTGATCTGGGAATGACAGGCACTGTGGAGCAGAGATAGAGCTTTGAGTCAGGTAGACCTGGGTCCACAACCCAATCCCATCATTCAGTGGTGGCAGCCTAGGAGCATCACACAAATGCTCTGAGCCTGTTTCTTCATTTCTGGAATGAAACAAATGATCCCCACCTCTCAGGTGTACTGTGAGCGTGTAGACAAGAAAATGCACTCTAAGGGCCCAACCATGGCAGGTGTGGAGCATTTATTAGTTTCCATTCACTTAACCAACCTTTTCTCAGCACCTTCATAGTCCAATTCCTAAGGTAGGTGCTGAGAAAACAAAGGCAATTAAGAGCTCCAGATTCCCAAGAACTCCTTACCCACAGAGGATCCAGAGAAACAGATGACCACATGTTATGGTGCCCTAACAAGGCCCCAGGGAGCACAGGAGGGGAGGACCCATCAAAAGAAATGCCTCCACACAACACTTGCACATCAGAGACCTCAGCATTTTGGGCTCTATTTCACTGCCAGTGTGACATAATTTAAATGTTTAAAGACTGACCTAATTTTTCTCTCACGGTTATCAAAGACCAACCAATAGAAATTCATTCTCTGATGGGTCCAGAGAAACAGATAAATTTATGTTTTTCTTTGGGAAAATACCACTGTACAACTGAAATTCTGCATTAATCAGGTTGTGCCCCACTGGTATGGAAGTGCATCATAGCTCAAATTCCACATTCTGGGAAACTTTTCCTGACTATTCTCTTTGGAAGGCTTCAAAGGTTCATATTCATACCAGGAAGATTCATCATTCTCTTTGAACTACAGCCTGATCATATGCCTCCATTTTTATAGCATTTGTTCTCAGAATAGCTCAAGTCAGGCACAGTGGTGGTCTTTTCCAATGCAGCACCGATGGTGTCTGCAGCAGTGAAGGATCAGACTTTCAGAGCCTCAAGCAGAAGTAAGAAATGGAGCTTAAGTCTTGACAAACCCTGGAGGGAAAACAAAGCTGAGAGATCTCAGGATGCATTCAGATCTTTGACTAACTTGTAAGCTTTCCACTGGATGTTTGGGGAGGGGTGTGTGTGATGTGTGCACACGTGTGTGTACTCATTACCAGCTATATCAATGTCACTGTATGCCACTAATGATGATTCTCAAAAATAAATTATCTGTAAGAGACTCCCAAACGACTCCTCTAAACTATAACTCATTCTTGGCAGCATGTATGTATATTAAAATGAATATGATCTATTCTTTTTAAAAGCATCATCAGTTGAACTATCTACTCCTTTAAATCACCTTTATCTGAAATAAAAATAAAGAAAGAAGATGGTCTGCAAGCAATTTATTTTTATCTTTGGAGTAGGATTGTGGATTGGCTGCTCTGAGGGATGAGTGCACTACTATTTCTTGGTTTCCACTTGCCAACTTGACACTCTGCCATGCAGACTTATATATGAGCTGGGGATGAAATGCAGCTTTCCAAAGACAAATCTACAAATGTTCCTAGGAGAGCCTGGCAGTCTGGGTGGTATCACTCACGTATCGTCAAGATGTGGGGATGTGAGAGAGCCACAGGGATGCTTCATGGCTTCAAAGGTGATGACACTTTGCTTTTTTTTTTTTTTTTTAATTTTTACTGTGCTTTCAGTGAAAGTTTACAAATCAAGTTGGACTCTCATACAAAAATTTATAAACTCCTTGCTATATACTCCTAATTTCTCTCCCCCTAGAAAGACAGCACACTCCTTCCCTCTACTCTCTCTTTTCGTGTCCATTCAGCCAGCTTCTGACCCTCTCTACACTCGCATCTCCCCTTCAGACAGGAGATGCCAACATAGTCTCATGTGTCTACTTCAGAAGCTCAAGAACCTCATTCTTCACCAGTATCGTTGTCTGTCTCATAGTCCCATCCAATCCCTGTCTGAAGAGTTAGTTTTAGGAATGGTTCCTATCCTGGGCTAACAGAAGGTCTGGGAACCGTGACCTCCAGGGTCATTCTACTCTCAGTCAGACCATTAAGTCTGGTCTTTTTATGAGAATTTGGGGTCTGCATCCCACTGCTCTCCTGCTCCCTCACGGGTTCTTTGTTGTGTTCTCTGTCAGGGCAGTCATCGGTTGTAGCCAGGCACCATCTAGTTCTTCTGGTCTCAGGCTGATATAGTCTCTGGTTTATGTGGCCCTTTCTGTCCCTGGGCTCATAATTACCCTGTGTCTTTTGGGTTCTTCATTCTCCTTTGCTCCAGGAGGGTTGAGACCAATTGATGTGTCTTAGCTGGCCACTTGCTAGCGTTTAAGACCCCAGATGCCACTCTCCAAAGTGGGATGCAGAATGTTTTCTTAATAGCTTTTATTATACCAATTGACTTAGATGTCCCCTGAAACCATGGTCCCCAAACCACCACCCTGCTAGGCTGGCCTTCGAAGCAGTCAGTTTATTCAGGAAACTTCTTTGCTTTTGGTTTAGTCCAGTTTTGCTGACCTCTCCTGTATTGTGTTTTGTCTTTCCCTTCACCTAAAATAGTTCTTATCTACTATCTAATTAAAGAAAACACCTCTCCCTCCCTCCTTCCCTCCCTCCACCCTCTCATAACCATCAAAGAATATTCTCTTCTCTGTTTAAGCTATTTCTCAAGTTCTTATAATAGTGGTCTTATGCAATATTTTTCCTTTTGCAGCTGACTAATTTCACTCAGCATAATGCCTTCCAGATTCCTCTACATTATGAAATGTTTCATGGATTCATCATTGTTCTTTATCAATGCATAGTATTCCATTGTGTGAATATACCATAATTTATTTACCCATTCATCTGTTGATGAGCATCTTGTTTGCTTCTATCTTTTTGTTATTGTAAACAGTGTTGCAATGAACATGGGTGTGCATATATCTGTGTAGATCATGTCATCTGCAAATAGAGATACTTTTACCTCTTCCTTACCAATCTGGGTGCCCTTTATTTCTTTACCTAGCCTAATTGCTCTGGCTAGGACCTCCAGCACAATGTTGCATAAGAGCGGTGATAAAGGGCATCATTGTCTGGTTCCTGATCTCAAGGGGAATGCTTTCAGACTCTCTTCATTTAGGATGATGTTGGCTGTTGGTTTAGTATAAATGCCCTTTATTATGTCGAGGAATTTCCCTTCTATTCCTATTTTACTCAGAGTTTTTATCATGAATGGATGTTGAACTTCGTCAAATGCCTTGTCTGCATTGATTGATAAGATAATGTGGTTCTTGTCTTTTGTTTTATTTACATGGTGGATTACATTGTTTTTCTAATGTTGAACTATCCCTATATACCTAGTATGAATCCCACTTGGTCATGGTGAATTATTTTTTTGATATGTTGTTGAATTATATTGACTAGAATCTTGTTGAGGATTTTTGCATCTAAGTTCATAAGGGGTATAGGTCTGTAATTTTCTTTTTTTGTGGTATTGTTACCTGGCTTTGGTATCAGGGATATGGTGGCTTCATAGAATGAGTTTGGGAGTGTTCCGTCCTTTTCTGTGCTCTGAAAATTCCTTTACTAGTAGTGGTGTTAATTCTTCTCTGAAAGTTTGGTAGAACTCTGCAATGAAGCCGTCCAGGCCAGGGCTTTTTTTTGTTGGGAGGTTTTTGATTACCTTTTCCATCTCTTCTTTTGGTATGAGTCTATTTAGTTGTTCTGCTTCTGTTTGTGTTAGTTTAGGTAGGTAGTGTATTTCTAGGAGTTCCTCTGTTTCTCCTAGGTTTTCAAATTTGTTACAGTATAGTTTTTCATAGTAATCTGATATGATTCTTTTCATTTCAGTTGGGTCTGTTGTGATATTGCCCGTCTCATTTCTTATTTGGGTTATTTTCTTCCTCTCCTGTTTTTCTTTTGTTAGTTTGGCCAGCGGTTTATCAATTTTGTTAATTGTTTCAAAGATCCAGCTTTTGATCTTGTTAGCTCTTTCAATTGTTTTTCTGTTTTCTATTTTTATTTAGTTCTACTCTAATTTTATTATTTCCTTTCTTCTAGCGCCTGAGGGTTTCCTTTGTTGCTCTCTATTTGTTCAAGTTGTAAGGATAAATCTTTGATTTTGGCCCTTCTTCTTTTCGTGTGTATGCATTTATTGATATAAATTGACATCTGAGCACTGTTTTCACTGTGCACAAAGGTTCTGATAGTAAGTGTTTTCATTCTCATTGGATTCTCTGAATTTCTTTATTCCATCCTTGATGTCTTCTATAACCCAGTCTTTTTTGAGCAGGGTATTGTTCACTTTCCAAGTATTTGATTTCTTTTCCCTGCTTTTTCTGTTATTGATTTCTACTTTTATGGCCTTATGGTCAGAGAAGATGATTTGTAATATTTTGATGTTTTGAATTCTGCTAGACTTGCTTTATGTCCTAATAATATATGGTCTATTCTAAAGAGTGTTCCATGTGCACTAGAGAAGAAAGTATACTTGGCTGCTGTTGGGTGGAGTGTTCTCTATATGTCTATAAGGTCGAATTGGTTAATTGTGGTATTTAGATCTTCTGTGTCTTTATTGAACTTCTTTCTGGATGTCCTGTCCTTCACCGAAAGTGATGTGTTGAAGTCGCCTCCTATTATTGTGGAGTTGTCTATCTCACTTTTCAGTGCTGTTAGAGTTAGTTTTATGTATCTTGCAGCACTGTCATTAGGTGCATAAATACTTCATATGGTTAAATCCTCCGGGTATGTTGTCCCTTTAGTCGTTATATAGTGTCCTTCCTTACCCTTTATGGTGGATTTAACTTTAATGTCTATTTTGTCAGAAATTAATATTGCCACTCCTGCTCTTTTGTGATTGTTGTTTGCTTGATATATTTTTTTTCCATCCTTTGAGCTTGTTTGTTTGTGTCTCTAAGTCTAAGTTGTGTCTCTTGTAGGCAGCATATAGATGGATTTTTTTTTAATCCATTGTGCCACTCCCTGTCTCTTTATTGGTGCATTTAGTCTGTTAACATTCAGCGTAATTATAGATACGTATGAGTTTAGTGCTGTCATTTTGAAGTCTTTTTTTTGTGTGATGCTGATAGTTTCTTTTTCCCATTTAATTTTTTGTGCTGAGTAGTTTATCTTTCTATATTGCCTTTTCTTCTTCTTTACTGTTGTTGATTTTGTTTCTGCTCAGTCTCTATTTTTTCTTGTATTTTATTTTGATGAGTAGGATAGTTGGTCTCCTTTGAGGTTACCTTAACATTTAACCCTATTTTTCTAAGTTTAAAACTAACTTTTATTTCTTTATATTGCCTTATCTTCCACTCCATATGAGAGATCTATGACTACATTTCTCAGTCTCTCTTTATTTTTTTAATGTGGTCTTCTTTTACACAATGACTCCGTTGTTCCCCTGTTTTGAGCATTTTTTAAATCTTTATTTATTTTGTGATTTCCCTGTCTGGATTGACATCTGATTGCTCTGTGTAGTGCTCTAGTCTTGGGTTGATAGCTGATATTATTGATTTCCTAACCAAGGACTCCCTTTAGTATTTCTTGTAGTTTGGGTTTTTTTTGTTGTTGTTGTTAACTTTTATTAAGCTTCAAGTGAACGTTTACAAATCCAATCAGTCTGTCACATATAAGTTTACATACATCTCACTCCCTTCTCCCACTTGCTCTCCCCCTATTGAGTCAGCCCTTTCATTCTCTCGTTTCGTGCCAATTTTGCCATCTTCCCTCTCTCTCTATCTTCCCATTCCCCCTCCAGTCAAGAGTTGCCAACACAATCTCAAGTGTCCACCTGATATAATTAGCTCACTCTTCATCAGCATCTCTCTCCCCCCCGCTGACCAGTCCCTTTCATGTCTGATGAGCTGTCTTCGGGGATGGTTCCTGTCCTGTGCCATCAGAAGGTCTGGGGAGCATGGCCGCCGGGATTCCTCTAGTCTCAGTCAGACCATTAAGTATGGTCTTTTTATGAGAATTTGGGGTCTGCATCCCACTGATCTCCTGCTCCCTCAGGGGTTCTCTGTAGTGCTCCCTGTCAGGGCAGACATCTATTGTGGCCGGGCACCAACTAGTTCTTCTGGTCTCAGGATGATGTAGGTCTCTGGTTCATGTGGCCCTTTCTGTCTCTTGGGCTCTTAGTTGTCGTGTCGCCTTGGTGCTCTTCATTTTCCTTTGATCCAGGTGGGTTGAGACCAATTGATGCATCTTAGATGGCCGCTTGTTAGCATTTAAGACCCCAGACGCCACATTTCAAAGTGTGATGCAGAATGTTTTCATAATAGAATTATTTTGCCAATTGACTTAGAAGTCCCCTTAAACCATGGTCCCCAGACCCCCGCCCCTGCTCCGCTGACCTTTGAAGCATTCATTTTATCCCGGAAACTTCTTTGCTTTTAGTCCAGTCCAATTGAGCTGACCTTCCATGTATTGAGTGTTGTCTTTCCCTTCACCCAAAGCAGTTCTTATCTACTGATTAATCAGTAAAAAACCCTCTCCCTCCCTCTTTCCCTCCCCCCTTCGTAACCACAAAAGTATGTGTTCTTCTCAGTTTATACTATTTCTCAAGATCTTATAATAGTGGTCTTATACAATATTTGTCCTTTTGCCTCTGACTAATTTTGATCAGCATAATGCCTTCCAGGTTTCTCCATGTTATAAAATGTTTCACAGATTCGTCACTGTTCTTTATCGATGTCTAGTATTCCATTGTGTGAATATATCACAGTTTATTTACCCATTCATCCGTTGATGGACACCTTGGTTGCTTCCAGCTTTTTGCTATTGTAAACAGAGCTGCAATAAACATGGGTGTGCATATATCTCTTTGTGTGAAGGCTCTTGTATCTCTAGGGTATATTCCGACGAGTGGGATTTCTGGGTTGTATGGTAGTTCTATTTCTAACTGTTTAAGATAACGCCAGATAGATTTCCAAAGTGGTTGTACCATTTTACATTCCCACCAGCAGTGTATAAGAGTTCCAATCTCTCTGTAGCCTCTCCAACATTTATTATTTTGTGTTTTTTGGATTAATGCCAGCCTTGTTGGAGTGAGATGGAATCTCATCGTAGTTTTAATTTGCATTTCTCTAATGGCTAATGATGGAGAGCATTTTCTCATGTATCTGTTGGCTGCCTGAATATCTTCTTTAGTGAAATGTGTGTTCATATCCTTTGCCCACTTCTTGATTGGGTTGTTTGTCTTTTTGTGGTTGGGTTTTGACAGAATCATATAGATTTTAGAGATCAGGCGCTGGTCTGAGATGTCATAGCTGAAAATTCTTTCCCAGTCTGTAGGTGGTCTTTTTACTCTTTTGGTGAAGTCTTTAGATGAGCATAGGTGTTTGATTTTTAGGAGCTCCCACTTATCTGGTTTCTCTTCATCATTTTTGGTAATGTTTTGTATTCTGTTTATGCCCTGTATTAGGGCTTCTAGGGTTGTCCCTATTTTTTCTTCCATGATCTTTATCGTTTTAGTCTTTATGTTTAGGTCTTTGATCCACTTGGAGTTAGTTTTTGTGCATGGTGTGAGGTATGGGTCCTGTTTCATTCTTTTGCAAATGGATATCCAGTTATGCCAGCACCATTTGTTAAAAAGACTATCTTTTCCCCAATTAACTGACACTGGTCCTTTGTCAAATATCAGCTGCTCATACATGGATGGATTTATATCTGGGTTCTCAATTCTGTTCCATTGGTCTATGTGCCTGTTGTTGTACCAACACCAGGCTGTTTTGACTACTGTGGCTGTATAATAGGTTCCGAAATCAGGTAGAGTGAGGCCTCCCACTTTCTTCTTCTTTTTCAGTAATGCTTTGCTTATCCGGTGCTTCTTTCCCTTCCATATGAAATTGGTGATTTGTTTCTCTATCCCCTTAAAATATGACATTGGAATTTGGATTGGAAGTGCGTTATATGTATAGATGGCTTTTGGTAGAATAGACATTTTTACTATGTTAAGTCTTCCTATCCATGAGCAAGGTATGTTTTTCCACTTATGTAGGTCTTTTTTAGTTTCTTGCAGTAGTACTTTGTAGTTTTCTTTGTATAGGTCTTTTACATCCTTGGTAAGATTTATTCCTAAGTATTTTATCTTCTTGGGGGCTACTGTGAATGGTATTCATTTGGTTATTTCCTCTTCGGTGTTCTTTTTGTTGATGTAGAGGAATCCAAGTGATTTTTGTATGTTTATTTTATAACCTGAGACTCTGCCAAACTCTTCTATTAGTTTCAGTAGTTTTCTGGAGGATTCCTTAGGGTTTTCTGTGTATAAGATCATGTCATTTGCAAATAGTGATAATTTTACTTCCTCCTTGCCAATCCGGATGCCCTTTATTTCTTTCTCTAGCCTAATTGCCCTGGCTAGGACTTCAAGTACGATGTTGAATGAGAGCGGTGATAAAGGGCATCCTTGTCTGGTTCCCGTTCTCAAGGGAAATGCTTTCAGGTTCTCTCCATTTAGAGTGATATTGGCTGTTGGCTTTGCATAGATGCCCTTTATTATGTTGAGGAATTTTCCTTCAATTCCTATTTTGCAGAGAGTTTTTATCACAAATGGGTGTTGGACTTTCTCAAATGCCTTTTCTGCATCAATTGATAAGATCATGTGGTTTTTGTCTTTTGTTTTATTTATGTGATGGATTACATTAATGGTTTTTCTGATATTAAACCAGCCTTGCATACCTGGTATAAATCCCACTTGATCAGGGTGAATTATTTTTTTGATGTGTTGTTGGATTCTACTGGCTAGAATTTTGTTGAGGATTTTTGCATCTATGTTCATGAGGGATATAGGTCTATAATTTTCTTTTTTTTTAATGTCTTTACCTGCTTTTGGTATCAGGAGATGGTGGCTTCATAGAATGAGTTGGGTAGTATTCCGTCATTTTCTATGCTTTGAAATACCTTCAGTAGTAGTGGTGTTAATTCTTCTCTGAAAGTTTGGTAGAACTCTGCAGTGAAGCCGTCGGGGCCAGGGCTTTTTTTTTTGTTGGGAATTTTTTGATTACCGTTTCAATCTCTTTTTTTGTTATGGGTCTGTTTAGTTGTTCTACTTCTGAATGTGTTAGTTTAGGTAGGTAGTGTTTTTCCAAGAATTCATCCATTTCTTCTAGGTTTTCAAATTTGTTAGAGTACAATTTTTCAGAGTAATCTGAAATGATTCTTTTAATTTCATTTGGTTCTGTTGTGATGTGGTCCTTCTCGTTTCTTATTCGGGTTATTTGTTTCCTTTCCTGTATTTCTTTAGTCAGTCTAGCCAATGGTTTATCAATTTTGTTAATTTTTTCAAAGAACCAGCTTTTGGCTTTGTTAATTCTTTCAATTGGTTTTCTGTTCTCTAATTCATTTAGTTCAGCTCTAATTTTTATTATTTGTTTTCTTCTGGTGCCTGATGGATTCTTTTGTTGCTCACTTTCTATTTGTTCAAGTTGTAGGGACAGTCCTCTGATTTTGGCTCTTTCTTCTTTTTGTATATGTGCATTTATCGATATAAATTGGCCTCTGAGCACTGCTTTTGCTGTGTCCCAGAGGTTTTGATAGGAAGTATTTGCATTCTCATTGCATTCTATGAATTTCCTTATTCCCTCCTTGATGTCTTCTATAACCCAGTCTTTTTTCAGGAGGGTATTGTTCAGTTTCCAAGTATTTGATTTCTTTTCCCTATTTTTTCTGTTATTGATTTCTAGTTTTATTGCCTTGTGCTCTAAAAAGATGCTTTGTAATATTTCGATGTTTTGGACTCTGCAAAGGTTTGTTTTATGACCTAATATGTGGTCTATTCTAGAGAATGTTCCATGTGCACTAGAAAAAAAAGTATATTTTGCAGCAGTTGGGTGGAGAGTTCTGTATAAGTCAATGAGGTCAAGTTGGTTGATTGCTGTAAGTAGGTCTTCCGTGTCTCTATTGAGCTTCTTACTGGATGTCCTGTCCTTCTCCGAAAGTGGTGTGTTGAAGTCTCCTACTATAAATGTGGAGGTGTCTATCTCACTTTTCAATTCTGTTAAAATTTGATTTATGTATCTTGCAGCCCTGTCATTGGGTGCATAAATATTTAATATGGTTATGTCTTCCTGATCAATTGTCCCTTTTATCATTATGTAGTGTCCTTCTTTATCCTTTGTGGTGGATTTAACTTTAAAGTCTATTTTGTCAGAAATTAATATTGCTACTCCTCTTCTTTTTTGCTTATTGTTTGCTTGATATATTTTTTTCCGTCCTTTGAGTTTTAGTTTGTTTGTGTCTCTAAGTCTAAGGTGTGTCTCTTGTAGGCAGCATATAGACGGATCGTGTTTCTTTATCCAGTCCGTGACTCTCTGTCTCTTTATTGGTGCATTTAGTCCATTTACATTCAGCGTAATTATAGATAAATAAGTTTTTAGTGCTGTCATTTTGATGCCTTTTCATGTGTGTTGTTGGCAATTTCATTTTTTCACATACTTTTTTGTGCTGAGACGTTTTTCTTAGTAGATTGTGAGATCCTCATTTTCATAGTGTTTGCCTTTATGTTAGTTGAGTCGTTACATTTTTCTTGGCTTTTATCTTGTGTCATGGAGTTGTTATACCTTTTTGTGGATACCTTATTATTTACCCCTATTTTTCTAAGTAAAAACCTAACTTGTATCATTCTATATCACCTTGTATCACTCTCCATATGGCAGTTCAATGCCTCCTGTATTTAGTCCCTCTTTTTGATTATTGCGATCTTTTACCTATTGACTTCCATGATTCCCTGTTATGTGTATTTTTTTTAATTAATCTTAATTTGTTTGTTTTTGTGATTTCCCTATTTGAGTTGATATCAGGACGTTCTGTTTTGTGACCTTGTATTGTGCTGGTATCTGATATTATTGGTTTTCTGACCAAACCATATCCTTTAGTATTTCTTGTAGCTTTGGTTTGGTTTTTGCAAATTCTCTAAACTTGTGTTTGTCTGTAAATATCTTAATTTCGCCTTCATATTTCAGAGAGAGTTTTGCTGGATATATGATCCTTGGCTGGCAGTTTTTCTCCTTCAGTGCTCTGTATATGTCATCCCATTCCCTTCTTGCCTGCATGGTTTCTGCTGAGTAGTCTGAACTTATTCTTATTGATTCTCCTTTGAAGGAAACCTTTCTTTTCTCCCTGGCTGCTTTTAATATTTTCTCTTTATCTTTGGTTTTGGCGAGTTTGATGATAATATGTCTTGGTGTTTTTCTTTTTGGATCAATCTTAAATGGGGTTCGATGAGCATCTTGGATAGATATCCTTTCGTCTTTCATGATGTCAGGGAAGTTTTGTGTCAGGAGTTCTTCAACTATTTTCTCAGTGTTTTCTGTCCCCCCTCCCTGTTCTGGGACTCCAATCACCCACAAGTTATCCTTCTTGATAGAGTCCCACATGATTCTTAGGGTTTCTTCATTTTTTTTAATTCTTTTATCTGATTTTTTTTCAGCTATGTTGGTGTTAATTCCCTGGTCCTCCAGATGTCCCAGTCTGCATTCTAATTGCTCAAGTCTGCTCCTCTGACGTCCTGTTACGTTGTCTAATTCTGTAATTTTATTGTTAATCTTTTGGAGTTCTACATGCTGTCTCTCTATGGATTCTTGCAACTTATTAATTTTTCCACTATGTTCTTGAATAATCTTTTTGAGTTCTTCAACAGTTTTATCAGTGTGTTCCTTGGCTTTTTCTGCAGTTTGCCTTATTTCGTTTGTGATGTCTTGAAGCATTCTGTAAATTAGTTTTTTATATTCTGTATCTGATAATTCCCGGATTGTATCTTCATTTGGGAAAGATTTTGATTCTTTTTTTGGGGGGTTGGAGAAGCTGTCATGGTCTGCTTCTTTATGTGGTTTGATATGGACTGCTGTCTCCGAGCCATCACTGGGAAACTAGTTTTTCCAGAAAATCCACTAAAAAAAAAATGCAGTCAGATCCCTATCAGAGTTCTCCCTCTGGCTCAGGCTATTTGGATGTTAATGAAGTTGCCTGGGGAGGGTGGGGGAGGGATCAGAGAGATAGGAGAGTAGCACCTCAGAATATAGCCAGAGTTGCTTGTCTTGCTTGGAATGACTATTATATCTGAGATTCCCACAGGGGCATCGCCTATGTGTGCTGGCTGTGTGGAGATTGCCCCCGGGGGTCTGACCCGCTGGAGTCACGGTGAGATCCTCCACTGCCAGCGACACGTCCAGCGTCAAGGTTCCCCTACCGGGACGGTGCACTCCCGACTCCAAAATCAGTCACTGCCTCCCGGAGACTCCCCGTCCTGCCAGCTGCATTGCTGCGCCGCCCCCGAAAATCGGCTGGGCTCCCCCCCCGGGGTCAGCTCAGCTGAGCGGAGCAGCTCCCTGTGCCTGCGCCGCAACCGCGAGTCCTGGCTGGGACGCTGCTCTCCCTGCTCCAGGACTAGTTGCTGCCCCCCGGGGACCCCCACCACCGGCCGCGTCGCCAAGCCGCCCGCGTGAACTGGTTGGGCCCCCCCCGGGGCTTGTTCAGGGGGATGGAGCAGCTCGCCGCACCATGCTGTGCCTGCGCCCAGTGAAAATTCCAGTGGGACGGTTCCCCGGCTGGGACGCCGCACTCCCCGCTCCAAGACCCGTCACTGTCTCCCGGGGACTTCTCCCACCGGCTGCGTTGCCACGCCACCCGCGCGAACCGGATAGGCCCCCCCCGGGGTCAGTTCAGGGGGGTGGAGCTGCTCTCTGCGCTTATGCCGTACCCGCACCCCGCCAAAATCCCGGCGGGACGGTTCCCCGGCTGAGACGCTGCTCTCCCCGCTCCAAGACCAGTCACTGCCTCCCGGGGACTTCTCCCACCGGCTGCGTCGTCTCGCCGCCTGTGCGTACCGGCTGGGCCCGCTCCGGAATGAGTTCGGGGGCCAGGACTGGGCCTCTTGTTTGTGCCGTCTGTCCCCCTGGGCTCTGCCCCAAATCGGGCCCCGAAGGTCACCTGACTGGTACGCTGGCTCCAGGCTCTGAAAACAATTGCTGCCTCCCCGTATTTGTTCATTCTCCGTCTCTAAATCTGTGTTTGTTGTTCAGGGTTCGTAGATTGTTATGTATGTGATCGATTCATTTGTTTTTCCGAGTCTTTATTGTAAGAGGGATCCGCGGTGGCATCCACCTAGTCCGCCATCTTGGCCCCGCCTCCGTTTCTCTCTCCTCTTGGTTTGGTTTTTATGAAATCTCTAAACTTTTGTTTATCTGGAAATGTCCTAAATTCACCTTCATATCTGAGATACAGTTTTGCTGGATGTATGATTCTTGGCTGGCAATATTTTTCCTTCAATGCTTTATATACGTCATCCCTTTGCCTTCTTGCCTGCATGGTTTCTGCCGAGTAGTCCGAGCTTATTCTTATTGATTCTTGTTTGTAGGTGACTTTTCATTTATCCCTAGCTGCTCTTAAAATTCCCTCTTTATCTTTTGTTTTGGCAAGTTTGATTATAATATGTCTTGGTGACTTTCTTTTAACATCTACGTTATGTGTAGTTCAATGAGCATCTTGGATAGATATCTTCTCATCTTTCACAATATCAGGGAAGTTTTCTGCCAACAAACCTTCAGCAATTCTCTCTGTATTTTCTGTTATCCCTTCCTGTTCTGGTGCTCCAATCACTTGTAGGTTATTTCTCTTGATAGAGTCACACATGATTCTTTTCTTCATTTTTTAAAATTCTTTTATCTGATTTTTCTTCAAATACATTGGTGCCAAGTGCTTTATCTTCAAGGTCTTCAATTCTGTCTTCTACTTGCTTGATTCTGCTCTCTAACTTTCTACTGAGTTGTCTAATTCTGTAATTTTATTGTTAATCTTCTGAATTTCTGATTGCCATCTATGGATTCTTGCAGCTTATGTTTTTGAAGAACCTTTTTAATTTCTTCAACTGTTTCATCTGTGTGTTCTCTGGCTTGTTCTGCCTACTGCCTGATCTTCTTACTTATGTCTTGAAGAGTTCTGTATATTAACCTTTTGAATTCGGCATCCTGCAATTCCAGGAAAGCACTTCCATTCAGAAGACTCTTTGATTCTCTGTTTTGAGAGCTTATTGAAGTGATCATGACCTATTTCTTTATGTGGTTTGATATTGACTGTTGTCGCTGAGCTATCTATAAGTTATTGTATTAGTTATTTTCAGTTTGCTTACTGTATTCTAGTTTCTTGTTTTGTTTCGATATGCCCAAATGGGTTGCCCGAGTGAGCTAGCTTGATTGTGTTTGCCTTTGGGGCTCTGATGTCCTGTCTCCAGAGGGTTGGAGTTGTTATCAGGTATATGAGCTTATGAGTCCATTCACTTTGCTTGTGTGGATTCAGCTCAGGTGTCCAGGTAGCTGGTCATCAAGTGTGTCTGGTACAGGCTCTGTCCTACAGTCTTAGAGGGGCAGAGGTGTTTGGTGTAGGTTCTGGTACCTGTTTGCAGCAGGGGGTAATGCTCTGATCAAGGCAGGGAGCTGAGAGCCATTCCCTGAGTGTCTCTGAGGAAAGTGTGTCCCTATTCCCTATAACATACAGGTGGGTGGATTCTCCAGATGGACCACGGGCACTCAGTGTTTTTGGTTGTAAGGACTGGGAGGTATCAGTTATCCTTTGACCCCTGTCACGGGTGGCTGGGTGACCTGAGTGAAGCCAACAGTCCTTAGGCCCCTGATGTGGGTAGGTGAGGACTCTGTTTAATAGGCAAAGCCGTGTCAAATATCAAACACCCACTTCTCCACTGCACAGCTTAAACAGTTGCAGTTTGCCAGAAATTCCAGGAGAATAGGCCTACACAGGTCCATGCAGGGGGCAAAGGTATTCAAAGCCCATGGACCGTTTGTGCCTGGACAGGAGCCCCATCTGTCCTGAGCTCCCCAGGTTAGTGGAGCTGGCAAATTATCTTTTCCCCCTGTTGTGAATTTATTCCTTTTCCAAGTCTGGGAGAATAGATCAGGGCACTCAAATGGGCATATCTCAGGCCCAGGGAAATCTATAACCACTGAAGCTGGCTTGGAGGTAGGGGGCGTGGGAAAATATACGCAAGTACTTAGCTTTTGCCAAGAGTGCTGTTCTTCTCTGGCTCTGGAGGTGTGAGTAGGCTGTGCGGCTGACTGCTTCTCCCTGAGAAAACTGGGGCCGAGCACTACCAGCAGCCCATCGCAGCCGATTCCGGGAATATTGCCTGAAGAATCCCAGCGATTCAGGTCCAGCAATTCCTCTCCACTTCTGAATATTCTCTCTCCCCTACCCCCCCTGCCCCATGCCACTCAGTCTGTTTTCTAACTTTGCCTTTGAATTTCAGGACTGTTAGCTTGTCATAAATATAATCGTTTTGCTTGATTTTTCGGGTCTTGTTGTAAAAGGGATCACTAGAAGCATCTGGCTAGTCTGCCATCTTGGCCCACCTCCTCTATGCTTTGCTTTTGAGAAATGCATTTTTTCTGCCAAAGTTCTCAATCTTCCCTTTTCTGTCTTTTCTTTTTTTTTTTTCCTAAACAAATTCAGATGCTTAAGACAGAACTTGGATTATGGACCCTAGTCAGTGCTCATCTCTATAATCCCAATCACAAACACGATTTTTTTGGCAAACGCTAGCTCAACGGTTGGGAGGTGCCAGGCACTGGGCTGGGCACTGGAGATGCAGGGATAGAAAAAGCCATTTCTGCACTGGCAGCTCAGGTGTGCCCACACCTTGATGGACACCAGGATGTTGTTCCTGCTCATCCTTGTGTTTAGAGTTCCTTTCTCCTCTCTGATTTGCCTGGAGGCTTGCTTCTAGTCACCCTTTAAACTTCATGTAGGTACAACCTGCTCTGGGGTATGCCCCAGCCAGCTGGGACTTTGTGCCTGTCTCTGCACTCGCACCGCCACCATGTTCTCAACACAGCCTGCTACATAGATGCTCTGTCTTTACCTCTATCTCCAAGACTATAGTCTTGTTCACCCTGTGTCTGCGTTCAACTTCTCTGGGATCTGCCCTGGTCAGGCTGGCCACACAGACCAGATTCCTGAGGTCAGCTGTGTCCTGGAATCAGATTCCATCCCAGGTGCTTGCTGAACCCAAAACTCCTCTTTTCTTGCCCTGGCCCAGCCTTTATTGAAGTTTGACTAATAACTGTATTATGTAATACTATATAGTTTACAAAACACTTGTGTGTGTTTGCCATTTGGTTTCATTCCCTGGATAGTTTTGTGAATTCATTGCTCCTAGGGGAAGCTTAGGCATAAGAAGACACAGGCACCCCTGCAGCCCAGGACTCCTGACTCCCATTTCACTGTCTCTTCAACAGAATTGTCCCGTGCTATCTCCCTAGCCCATAACTGTGTGCTCCCATCCTTGTCTGGATACCTGAGGCCCAGCCTCCAGCTAGGACTCCTCCTCTATCACCCCCTAGGGTCTACCTGATAATATTCCCCGCTTCTGCCAGTATCGTCCGTTGTGACACTCCTATGATAATGGCCTCTGGGTCATGTATCAGTCACCAAGCACACATATACACATACTCCTTTAGTTCCTTGATCTCGAGTTGCTTTTCCTAATAGGAAATCTACTACAGAGTAGGTGCAGAGTAAAGGTCCTGTCCATTATATTTGATTTCCAGAGCATCTCACTTTCCAGGGAAAAACATCCAGGTCTGTGGCGACCCAGTGCTCACACAAGCACCTGGACAGATGTTGCCTCTACAGGCCTGCTGCCTTCTGGTAAGCCAGCAGCATTCTACCAAAAGCCTCCTAGAACTTTCCTTTGCCGTGCTACCCTTACGCAGAAAGTCAGAAGCTAAGGAAACAAAAAGGCTCTGCTGCACCTATGAGAAGACATTCCTCCCACTGAACCATATGTTGTTTTAAAAATAATCAACACCAAGTTTGAAAAGGTGCAGCTCTGTCAGCTGGCATTCTTTTTTTTATAAAGAAAGACCTTTTCTACATGTGGTTTGCACAGGAAAATGGAATAAGACTCAGCACAGAGAGCTGGAGCAAACCCAGGGAGGAAGAAACATTCCTGACTCAGTGAATTTGGGATAGCATCCTGTCTTGTATCAAAATGGTCTTGCAAGGAAGGGGCCCAGAGGGGCGTGTGTCAGGTCAGGACTTTCTTTCACTTCAGGACTGTTCGTAATAGCTAAAATTACAAGCAGCCTTGATGTTTGTCAATACTGGACAGTCATTAAATGAATTGTGGCACTTCCATACTGCAGAATACTATGCAACCATTATAAAGAGTGAAGCAGATGTGTCTTAGAATAATCTCCAAAACATATTATTATTGATTTAAAAAAAATTAGAACTATGTGTAAAGAATTACCCTATCTATAAAATGCAAACACACAAACTTATGTGTATACATATAAACAAAAAACCCAGCGCTGTCGAGTTGATTCCGACTCATAGTAACCCTATAGGACAGAGTAGAACTGCCCCATAGAGTTTCCAGGGAGCACCTGCTGGATTTGAACTGCCGACCCTTTGGTTAGTGGCTGAAGCACTTAACCACTATGCCCCAGTGTTTCCATATATATATATAAATATCTGTAAATATATATTATAATTATATAAATATATATATTAAAATCATATGAAATACGGAATTGGATACCTTTGGGGTAAAGATGTGCTGGAAGTCTGCGGTAGAAAGGGATAATTTTCACATTTTCTGTATTTTTTTTAACTCATATAATGATAATGAGGGCTATGGTGGCAAAAGTTTCCACAGTCGCTTTGTCGGGGAAATGTGTGGCAGCCTGCATCCGTAAAGACTTCCAGCATTGGAAACACTATGGGACCATTCTACTCTGTCCTCAAGGGTCGCGGTGGGTCAGAATTGACTCAACAGCAGTGAGTTTGGTTTTTTTGTTTTATGATGATTCAGTGATAGAATTCTCAACTTGCGCGTGGGAGACCCAGGTTCGATTCCCAGCCAATGCATCTTATACACAGCCATCATCCATCCGTCAGCGGAGGCTTGTGTGTTGCTAAGATGCAGAACACGTTTCAGTGGTGCTCCCAGACTAAGATGGATTAGGAAGAAAGATCTGGTGATCTATTTATGAAAATCAACTAATGAAAACCCTATGGATCACAACAGTCTGGTTCACAAATAAATGATTGTGGTGATAGCACAGGTCCAGGAAGCATTTTGTTCTGTCATGCATGGGGTCACCATGAGTCAGGGGCTTACTCCACAGCTAGTAGCAACAACTATAATGTATTTATGCATTACTACTGTAAATTATAAAAAGAACAAATATGTATTATAGATGAAAATTTCACAAAATTGTAGTCAGTTTCATTTTAGTAACCAGTTATTGAGCACATACTGCCTGTGAGATACTGAATATAAATCATTACTGATCTTCATCCATAATCAGGCAAAGTCAGTATTGCCATCCCAACCTTTCACAGGAGGGATGTGAGAGGCTGGGACTGCACCCAGGGCTGCCAAACCTAAGACCAGGCTGTGTCCACCACACCTGCAATCCTAACCATCTCCAGAGGCATTAATACTTTCATTAGCATAACACTCTGAGGCTCGTGGTGCATTATAAGATGCTTCCAGATGGAGATCTTCAGTACAAAGTTAAGACATATGTATATAAATAATCCTGGATCCTTCTGATTTCTATTTTAGAAGCTCATCTACATCTTCTTAAACTCTTGATTCCCCTGGGGTCGTATTCCATACCCCTACTGTGAACGTTGACTGCTCATTCACTGTCCAAGTTAAAGAGGTCTAATGCAGATTATGGAACTCTGGTTGCGCAGTGGTAAAGAGCTTGTCTGCTAACCAAAAGGTCAGCAGTTCAAATCCACCAGCTGCTCCTTGGAAATCCTGTGGGGCAGTTCTACTGTGTCCTACAGGGTCGCTATAAGTCAGAATTGACTTGAAGGCAATAGGTTTAATGCAGAGTGTGGGTTTAGTAAGTATTCATTGGGATCTTCCTTCCCTCTGTCCAGTCAATATTTGTTAAGTTCTTATAATATGTTGGGTCTTGGTGGTGCAATGCTTATGCACTTGGCTACTAACTGAAAGGTTGGTGATTTGAAGAGGTGCAGCCAACATGGCTCTACAGACAGAAGCACCACACTGTCCCTCCACAGCAAAGACCCAAAAAACTAAGTAAAACAGAGACAAACATCAATTCTGGGACCCTAAACATCAAATGAAGAGATAATGAACCAGGCAACCACCAAATGGAATGAGAAACTGACAGAGCAGAGAATGAGGAGAGATACGGAGTGGAGGTGCCCTATCAGCTAACACAGCTCAGGTTCACCATCTTGGACTCCTCAGCCACCAGTAAACAGAGAGTACGGAAAGGCAGCTTCACAGAGCTCCCAGCAGGAGACAGAACTCCCAGTAACCAGCGATACACGCTTTCTTGTCCCCACTCTTCTTCGCCCTGCTTGGTCTCCACAACTTCTGGGGGGAGGGCACTGACACCACGCCATTTGGATTCACCCCGCCCACACCAGCAGGGTCCTTCAGTGCCATTTTTTGTTGCTTTTTTGGCTTCTTTGGTTTTTTCTCTCTCATCTTTTTTCCTTCCTTTCTCTCAAACACCTGACTCCACTTGCCATCTTCGTTTCTTCCTGACAGGCTGTGAAGCACCACTTGGCTGGGGAACTGTTTCCCCAGTCCATGCAGTCATGTCAGTGGGATTCCTGGGGGCAATTTTTCTTTCTCTTTCTTTTTTCCTTTTGTTTTTCTTCAGTTCTTGGTTTCTCATCTCTCTCTACTTTCCTTCCTTTCCTGTCTTCTGAAAACAGGTGCTGTGTGGCATCTCCACACCTTCTTGTCAGGCTGTGCCATTCAGCTTGGGAGCTACTTGCCCAGTCCGCTCTGCCATGCTGATGGCATCCCTGGGGTTATTTATTTTTGTTTTTCTTCATTTCTTGGTTTCTCATCTCTCTCTATTTTCTTTCTTTTCCTGTATCCTGAATGCCTGGTGCTGCGTGCCATCTCTGCCCCTTCTAGACAGGTTATGCAGTGCCTAGTGTTTTGGGATCCACTCCCCTCTTCTGAGCTGAAAAGCTGGTGGTCTCCCTTGGGGATTCTTTTTTCTCAATTTCTTGTCTCTCTCTACCATTTTTTCCCTTCTTTTCTCCTTGACACCTGGCACTGTGTGCCATCTCTGATCCTTATAGATGGGTTGTGCAGTGCTGTGCAGCTAAGGAGCCACAACCCCAGTCTGCACTACCACACCACTGGGCTTCCTTGGGCATCTTTTCTTTTTCTTTCTCTCTCCCGTTCTTTTCTTGATTTCTACCTTCCTTTCTAACCCTTCTCCTGAACACCTGGTGATGTGTGTCATCTCTACTCCTTCTTGACGGGCTGTGCAGTGCCACTTGGCTGGGGATCCACTTCTATTGGAATCCCTTGGAGGATTTTTTTTCTTTACTTTCTTTCATCTTCTTTCTCAGTTTCTTGTCTCTCTCTATCTTCCTTCCTTACCCTTCTCCTGAACACCTCTTGCCCTGTACCACCTCTGCTCCTTCTTGATGGGCTATTCAGTGCCATTCAGCTGGGGACCCACTTTCAGTGGGTTCCCTTGGGACATTTTCCTTTTTCTGTCTTTCTTATTTTTTTTTCTCAGTTTCTTGCCTCTCTCTACCCTCCTTCCTTACCTTTCTCCTGAACACCTCTCGCCATGTACCATCTTCACTCCTTCTGAATGGGCTGTCAGCACTGCTCAGCTGGGTACCCACTTCCAGAAGGGTCCCTTTGGACATTTTTTTTCGTTCTTTCTTTTTTCTTCATCTTCTCCCTCCACCCCCCCCCCCCCGGTTTCTTTTCTCTTTCTACCTCACTTCCTTTCCTTCCTCTCAACCACCTGGCATCTTTTTTTCCCCTCAGTTTCTTGTCTCTCTCTACATTCTTTCCATTCCTTTCTCCCAACCACATAGCCACATGTGCCTTTCTCTCTCCTTTTTTTAAAACAATATAGTTTCTTATTTCTCTCTCCCTTCCTTCGCTTCCTCCCACCCATCTAGTTGTGTGTGCAGTATCTGTCTGTTCTTGATGGGCTGTGCCTCACCATCTGGCTAGAAAGCCACTGGCACATGACTTCCCCAGGTCTGCACCACTCCAACATCAGGCTCCCTCAGCCTTTTTTTTTTTTTTTTTTTGGCTCCTGTTTCTTCTCTTTCTCTTCTTTCCCACACCCACTTAGCTCCACACATTACAACCTCTCCCCTTCCTCTTGCCTGTCTAAATCATACACTGAACAGTGCACCCCCAAGCAGCACAGGCACTGTCTACAATCATATGGTCTACTATGCCAGGAATGACAACTTGAAGTGGAATCGTGTTACATTCATCATCAAAAAGAACATTTCAAGATCTATCTTGATGTACAATGCTGTCAGTGATAGGAAAATATTCATACACCTACAAGAGGACCAGTTAATACCACTATTATTTAACTTTACACACCAACAACTAAGGCCAAAGGTGAAGAGATTGAAGATTTTCACCAACTTCTGCAGTCTGAAATTGATCTAACATGCAATCAGGATGCACTGATAATTACTGGTGATTGGAATGTGGAAATTGGAAACAAAGAAGAAGAATCAGTAGTTGGAACATATGGTCTTGGTGATAGAAATGATGCTGGAGATTGCATGATTGCATTTTGCAAGGCCAATGACTTCTTCATTGCAAATAACTTTTTTCACCAACATAAAATCTCACTTTACACATGGACTGTGCCAGATGGAATACCCAGGAATCAAACTGACAACATCTGTGGAAAGAGACAATGGAAAAGCTCAATATCATCAATCAGGACAAGGCCAACAGCCAACCACAGATCAGAGCATCAATTACTCATATTCAAGTTCAAGCTGAAATTGGAGAGAATTAGAACAAGTCCACAAGAATCAAAGCATGACCTTGAGTATATCCCACCTGAATTTAGAGACCATCACAAGAATAGATTTGATGTGTTGAACACTAAATGACTAAAAACCAGATGAGTTGTGGAATGAGTTCAAGGACATAATACACGAAGAAAGCAAGAGGTCATTAAAAAACAGAAGGAAGAGAAAAGACCTAAATGGATGTCAGAATAGACTCTTAAACTTGCTCTTGAATGCCAAGTAGCTAAAGCAAGAAGAAAAAATGAGGAAGTAAAAGAGCTAAACAGAAGATTTCAAAGGGTGGCTCAAGAAGACAAAGTTAAGTCACATACAGATGGGAAACAGTAAGACTAGGCTGTAATTACTCAGCAGAAACCATGCAGGCAAGAAGTCAATGGGATGACATATATAAAACATTAAAAGAAAAAAATTGCCAACCAAGAATAATATATCCTGCAAAACTCTCACTCAAATATGGTGGTGAAATTAGTACATTGCCAGATGAACAGAAAATTAGGGAACATGTAAAAACCAAACCAAACTCCAGCATATGAGCTAGATAACTGGGATTTTCTAAAAATTAAACATGTATGCTCATCAAAAGACTTCATCAAAAAAGAACCTACAGACTGAGAAAAAATTTTTGCTATGACAAATCCAACAAATGTCTAATCTCTAAAGTCTATAGGAAAAGCCAAAGCCTCTACAACAAAAAGACAAATAATCCAATTAAAAAATAGGCAAAGGAAATGAACAGACACTTCACCAAAGACATTCAAGCAGCTAACAGACACACAAGGAAATGCTTGTGATCACTAGCCATTAGAGAAATGCAAACCAAAACCACAATGTGATACCATCTCACCCCAGCATTACTGGCATGAATGAAAAAAAAAAAAAAAAAACAGAAAATAAAAAATGTTGGAGAAGCTGTGGTGAGACTGGGACTCTTATGCTCTGCTCGTAGAAATATAAAATGTTACAACCATTTTGGAAAATGATATGACACTTCCTTAGAAAGCTAGAAATAAAAATACCATAGGATCCAGCAATCCCCCTCTTAGGAATATATTCTAGAGAAATAAGAGCTGTCACACAAATAGTCATATGCATACCTATGTTCATTGCAGCATGGTTCACAATAACAACAAGATGGAAACAACCTAGGTGCTCATCGTGCTCATCAACAGATGAAGGGATAAACAAACTATGGTACATACACACAATCAAGTACTATGCAAAAAAACACACCATCAAGTACTACGTAACAATAAAGAAACATCTCACAACATGGATGAATCTGGAGGGCATTATGCTGAGTAAAATAAGTCAGTCACAAAAGGACACATTGTATGAGACCACTACTATAAAAACTCTTGGAAAGGTTTACACACAAAAAGAAACAATCTTTGATGGTTACAAGGGAGGGGAGGGATGGAGATGGAAAAACACTAAATAGAAAATAGATAAGTGGTAACTTTGGTGAAAGGTAAGACAGTACACAGTACTGGGGAAGGGAGCACAACTTGTCCAAGGCAAGGTCATGGAAGCTCCATAGACACATCCAAACTCCCTGAGGCACTGAATTACCAGGCTGAGGGCTGGGGGGACCATGGTCTCAGGGAACATCTAGCTCAATTGGCATAACGTAGTTTATAAAGAAAACGTTCTACATTCTACTTTGGTGAGTAGCGCCTGGGGTCTTAAAAGCTTGTGAGCAGCCATCTAAAATACTCCATGGTCTCACCCTGTTGGGAGCAAAGGAGAATGAACAAAACCAAAGACACGAGGAAAATATTAGTCCAAAGGACAAATGAACCACAACTACCACAGCCTCCACTAGACTGATTCCAGCACAACCAGATGGTGCTGGAAACCACCACTGACCATTCTGACAGGGATCAGAATAGAGGGTCCTGGACAAAACTGGAGAAAATTGTGGAATAAAATTCTAATTAAAAAAAAAAGACCAGACTTATCGACCTGACAAATACTACTGAAACCCCGAAAGTATGGCCCATGGACACCCTTTTAATTCAGTAATGAAGTCACTCCTGAGGTTCACCCTTTAGCCAAAGATTAGGCCTATAAAACAAAATAAGACTAAAGGGGCACAGCAGCCCAGGGGCAAAGACTAGAAGGCAGGAGGGGACAGATCAGCTGGTGATGGGGAACGCAGGGTGGAGAAGGGAGAGTATTGACATGTCATTCGGTTGGAAATCAATGTCACAAGACTATATGTGTCCTAATTGTTTAATGAGAAGCTAGTTTGTTCTATAAACCTTCATCTAAAATAATAATAATAAATAAGTCTGAAAAAAGAAAAAGATTGATCATCCAAACTCACCCAACAGCTCCTCGGGAGAAAAGACCTGGCAATCTGCTCCCATTAAGATTACAGCCTAGAAAACTTGTAAGGTAGTTTTACTCTGTCACATTGGGTAACTATGAGTTGAGTATCGACTCAATGACACCTAACGACTACAACATGCTAGGTAATGAGCCATATATGAAGGAGAAGCAGCCATTGCCTTTAAGGTGCTTAATGTTCATTTGGGAAACAACTTAGGCCCCATTAAGTTATACATGTACTCATTCATGTATATATAAGTGCAACTCTGTGTTAACTGACGTGCTAGAAAGAGGGCTACATTAGAAGAAAAATGAAATCCTTACTTTTATGGAGCTTAGAATAAAACTATGAAGTAATTGAGCCTTTGTAACGTTTGACCCAAGCCATGGTTTTCTCGATCACCTCATATGCATGTGAAATTCGGATAATAAAAAAAGGAAGACAGAAGAAGAATTGATATGTTCAAACTATGGTGTTGGCAAAGAATCTTAAATATACCATGGACTGCCAGAAGAATAAACAAATCAGTGTTAGAAGAAATACAATCAGAACGTTGCCTAGAAGGGAGGTTGATGCAACTTTGGCTCACTTACCTTGGACATCAGGAAAGACCAGTCACTAGAAAAGGACATCATGGTTGGTAAAGTAGAAGGTGAACAAAAATGAAAGAAACCCTTAATGAGATAAATTGACACAATAGCTGCAACAATGTACTCAAACATATGAACAATCATGAAGATGGCACAGGACCAGGCAACATTTCACTCTGTTATTCTTAAGGTCACCATGAGTCAGCCAACTCAATGACAACTAACAACATTTAATATTTTATTATTTAGTTAACCAGTAACTTAAGACCAATATTCTGTGATGAACACTATACTAAGCTGGCATGCAATGCATAGCCCTCCAGATGATCCCAGCCCAAGGTGGCAGGAACAAATGTCAGCTTTCAAGGGCAGCAGTGTAATTCTTAGTGCCCAGCCACGTGCTGCAACTCCAGGGTTAAACTCACGTATGGGTTAGTGAGTGTAGTAAGGAAGACTCAGGAGCTATACAAAACAGGATGGTACAGCCCAGGCTCACCCCAAGCCAGCATCTTCTAGATCTGGCCTCCTGCTCTTCTCAGAGTTTGCCCTGACAGCTGGCACAGTGCTCTGCATCCAGTGCCATCCTGCCAGATTTTCCTAGGGCAATGACCGGCATGCTTTCCTGCTCAGAGGCTTGCCTTCCCTTCATGCTGACTTATGGCACAACTTTCTTGGTACATTCTGGATATTTTCTTCACTTGCGCTGCCTAGGTCAGCCCAAATACACAAAAGCCACCTCCTTGTACGGCAGATCCCAGGGCCTATGAGTTTTGCACAGCCCCAAGAGCAAGACTTGATACCAAATTCTTGCCCTGAATAGGGGTCAGGTTTATCTTCTCAAGAAGTCCTTTCCCATCAACTACCCCCTTTTCTTCTGGACCCGTGCACTTATCTGCCTGGGCTACAGCCATGATGAAATCTGGTTCTTCACAGAAACTGATCACCCACCATAGGGCCAGCACTGAGGTGCCTCATGAAATGCGTGCCCCCCTTTAATGAACCTTGCTTTATAATGCTTAATAAGGTTACTCTCTTGCTCCACAGTAGAGTCTTGTCACTATGGACAAATGGACTTCACAGACAGTATGAAGTGTCCTAGAAAACAAACATGAAGAATGCCATGCAACAAGGGCACCAAATAACAAAACAATCAGTTTTTCCACTCAGAGGCCTTCTAATATTGCTAACACTCTTACAAGAGTAGTAGCACCCCTAATAAGGAATGAAGCTGCTCAGCATGTCCTGAGTATTCTGCCTCCAGCCAGGACTGACCTGTGGAGTGGAAATATCTCATGTGGAGTACTCTGTACACAGCCATATATTTATCAACGTGTTTATAACTCTTAGGACTCCATGAATACCATCAGCCCTGCATCCGCTCAGAGACTGAGAATATTGAAGTATATGGGAAAGGCAGGTCCAATGATGCTCTTATCCATTTTACTATAGTGGCAACATTGGTGCCACTAAGCTAAGGAATTGCCATCAGTTTTATTAGGAACCACTGCTGGGGGAGTTTATAACTTGACTGTTTAAAAAAATGTTCTCCTGGAAGGAAACTTGTCATGCTAGGATATATTTTTAAAACTGAAATTCCAGGACAATTTGAAGTAGCTATTTGAAAAGTAACAGCATTTTGTGATTCTTAAAAACTGTTTGGTTCATTAGGTTAAACTATTACACCCAGAACCCAGTGCCGTCGAATTGATTCCGACTCATAGCGACCCTATAGGACAGAGTAGGACTGCCCCATAGAGTTTCCAAGGAGCGCCTGGAGGATTTGAACTGCTGATCCTTTGGTTAGCAGCCATAGCACTTAACCACTATGCCACCAGGGTTTCCTCAAACTATTACAAGAGGTTCTAAATCATCTTCTTTTTTACCAAAAATTAGAAAAAGAAACAACATCCCTCAATCCCCCTTTGACATGGAGACATTCTGAAAGAGTTGCTCTTAGAAAAAGCACTAAGTTTTAGGACTGACAGAGAATAGGAATGTGCCTCTCATCCATTTTCTGACTCTTGGTTGGAGAAAAATATTAGTTGATTGAGGTAAAAATCTAGTTTTAAAAACAAAACAGAACCAAAAACAACCCATCTCTTGCCACTAGTTTCAAGTTCCCTCACTTAGTCTCAAAAAATATTTTCTCTCCCATTTACACTCTGCCCATGTCATGGTCCCCAGGTTCTGCTCCACCAGCACAGAGCTAGGCTCCCAGAGGTGACCCTGTATCACCCCAGTGCTCTTAGATCCACTGATCTGCCTCATTCCACTGCACAGTGCTTAGCAAGTGCTCAAGAGCTGGAGCTTTGAAATAGGGTTGACAGCTTAACTTTGGGCAAGTCAGCTTTAGCCTGGGTGTGCTCTGTTGCCCTCCTCCAAACCAACCAAACCAAACCCACTGCCATCGAGTCAATTCCGACTCATAGCGACCCTCCTCCAGAAAGTAGATATAATCCCTCCGCCTAGATTAACTGTGACAGGTAAACAGGACCACGCCACTGTATCTCCACCAACATGATGATGTGGTGATCTCTGCTCTGGACATCAACCTTTCCCACCCTCAACACTTATATAACAACAATCTTTGGTCTTTTCGTGAATTGAAAACTTTCTTATTTCTGGTGATTTCACCCTGTGTTCTAAACTCTCCATATCTGCCTCTCCCTCTTCCCTCAGGCAGATTAGGACTCGCTAGTACCCTGGTCCCTCCTGGTAGCCTTCCTGGAATGGTGCTGAGTCACAGCTCCTTGGGAACATCCATGACTGGCACTGAATCAACCTGCATACCAAACAAGTGTGTATTTGGCAAAGGGCCCAGCCTCATTCAGACTTCCAAGACCAGGAGTCCAGGTTGAAGTAGAACAGCTTTAGGAAGTCAGGATGAGTCATGATGTCACTAGATTGGTTTTTCTGGTGTGGTTGTCTGACATGCACAGCATGTCCTTCGAATGCATGCTCAGGGCTCCCAGGTCCTTAGAAGCCACCTAAGAAAAATGGAAATCCTGCCCGTTCCCCCAATACCAGCCTCTGTGAATCTGTGAAGGCTCTCTCTGGGACTCCAGGTTATTTCCCTACTCCCAGCACACGGTATAATCCCTCTGCTTCAGGAAAGGCCTTGACCACTGAGGTGCAGCCTCCCTGTGTGTATGGTGCATGGGCAGCCTGTGATGGGAGCAGAAACAGACAGGATTTGCAGTGGACGTCAGACTGCAGATGCCATGGAGAGGTAAAATAGAGTTTACGGCTCCAAGACTCCAAATCACATTCTCTGCTTAAAAAAAAATTGCTAGATTCTCATTGATCTATTAGTTGCACCATAGGAAGGTAACATGTTAACAACAGGGAAACTGGCAGTGGGGTATGTGGGATTCTCTTTACCCTGGCAAATTTTCTAAAAATTTAAAGCTATTCTAGAAATTAAAAAAATTATTTTAAAACACAACTTTGATCTATTTTCTCTCAGATTTTTTTAATCCATAGTTTTTTTTATTTGTTTTTCATAATTGGAATCATAATATGTATATAATTTTGAGTCCTACCTTTAAGCATGTGTACTAAAGTAAGCATTTTCATGTTATTATGAACTTATTTTTATTTTTATGGTCCAATCATGACCATTAAACAGATGTATTATAGTTTAATTAAACTTTCCCCTATTGTTGAACACTTAAAAATAAGAAAACACTGCTTCCTCAGAGAGCTCTGATTGTATGGAGAGCCACATTGTGCCATCTTCTGTGTCTTTCCTGATCTGCTTTGAGGTTTAAGATCTTCCTGGGTTGGATTGCTGGTAGCATATCTATTCTGCTTTTTACTATTTGCATTAATTTTTTTGTTGTTTACATGAAAGATTCTATGGCCTGGCTTCACTCTGACAATGGTACCCAAATGCTTCTGCCTTTGCTTAAACCAGAGAAGGAATAAGACTTACTCAAGGGACACTTTTACAACTGGAGCATCACCAAGCCCAGATGTTTTCCCAGATGCTATGTTAATATCTGTCTCCCCAGCACAGTAGACTTGAGACCTGGATCTGTCCCCATAGGCAGCTGAGAAAGGGAAATTAGAGACAAGGCTCCAACCCCAAAGACCTTTACCATTTTATGCGATTTTTGTCCATAAGGCACACTCTGAATGTAGCCTTTGCCACTGCTCACTGCTCAGTGTAAGCAAATGTAAACCCATCTTCTTCCAGTTCTGGGCAGCCAGGTGAGAGATTTGAAGGCAGCCACTAGCTGGGCCTAAGCAGCAGGCCACTTTCCCCCACAGCTTTGATTAGCACCACAGAGTCCACGCATGTCACAAGGAGCAGACACTGCACGTGTCCACCAGGAAACGTGTCCAGTACAGCAAAGCATCCTTGACTTCCTCTCCTGAGGTGACACCTCTATAGTCTCATTCAATCTGGGTAGCAGACCATTTGCATGATGATAAAAGTCCTCTTCCCCCTCCCCAATTAAATATATTTCCTTTGCCACTTAAAATTGCCAGTGTCAAGTTTGCATTAACAACAGGCTTGGAAGATCTTATGTCCCAATCGTCGGTGCAATTTTTGAGTGATTAAACATGGTACAGGTGGACTACTCCAGAGCACATTTTGTGCTCTGCCTGTGAATGATTTAATGAAGCTGTGTGATTTGTCTCCTTAGTAAGCCCACACCTAGCTCATCCCCATTCCCATCTCCCTCAGAAAGTTCCATAGGTGTCATAGAGGTAAGCTGCATTGCTTTTTCTTTCCTGGCCATTCCAAATTCATGTGGGGTTTCTCACTGAGAGTTAAAATCTCCTGTAACTGTCACCTGAAAGAGCCTTTTAAGTGGAATTGCTCTTGTTACTGCTGTAATAAAATTCATTGAGGAGATGAAAAACTGGCCATTACAAGCTCATCTCCCATTCTCTTCAGGTGAGTTTCTCACACGCAGAAAGTTTTACAGCAATTAACATTTTTAATGTTTGCCAAGATTTTCAGTTTTAATAGCAATGAGAATTCTTGAAATCCTGAGTGAAAAAGTCCCAAAACTGAAGCTGAGCTGCATGAGCTGCTCAGGTCCCTCTTCTTCCAGGCATGCAGTAGGTTCCTGGCCTTTTTGGAAGCCTTATTGACTACCCTGAAGCAGTCCCAGGAGCCAGATGAGCTCAAGGCAGTGCTGAGCCTGCAGGGTGGCACTGGGGGCTAAGGATGGAAGGAGGGAATCTGCAAATAAAGGCTGTAGATGACAGCTCTTGGAGAAGGCTGTCAAACATCACCTTATGTGTAATTGATTTGGAATGATTGACAGGATCGTTGTGTTAAGGATTCTGCAGCTTCACCTGTGTTCATGCTGAACATGTCCTGGGTGAAAGGGTTGTGGGAGAGGGGGCTTCCAGGTACACCTGCTTCCCAGCACTGAATTTGCCATCCCTGACACAGGAGAACTCAGCCCTTGTGGAAGGCAGACTTAATATTTCTTACTCTGAATCTACAATATAAAGACAGAAAAACATCAGTTAATCCAGAACAATTATTCTGCTCTATTACATTGGACCTACACCAGGCCATAACTGTGATTAAATGTGGGATCATCTCATTTGGCCCCAAGACTCTACCAAATACACCATGATCTTCCAGTGTAAAGAGCCTTGGATGGAGTCAGGAGGCTTGAATTCTCACTTACCCATTCTAGCATTTTATTCCACAGTGATTTACTGAGCAACTACTGCATGCCAGGCAACTTGGTAGACATAGATGCAGACAAGCAAGACACAGTTCTTGCTTCAAAAAATAGCTAGACCTATTTTATCCTCATTCCTACTACAACCAACCTCTCACATTTTTAGTGAGGTGCTTTAGGAGGAGATATAGGAGTCTCTACCCACTCGACAGGAGCATATCAATGACCAACATGGGTCAGGCACTATGCCAGCATTCAGAGACCAAGAGTTGAAGAAGACACAATCTTGACCTTCAAGAGGCATAGAGTAGGAAGGAAGACAGATGCGTGCAGCTTAGAAATGCTTCAATGGGGATATTCAGAGAAAATAGTCAGACACAGAGGAATGAGGATTCTGACGTTGAAGCTGGCAGGGGATGGTGTTCAAGTACATTTCATAGGTGCCTTGAGCTGAGCCTTGAAAGACAATATCAGTGCTCTTCAGGCAGGAGAAGGGCATTACTAAAGGAATGGGTCAGTTAAGAAATAGTCCAGAGATAAGCAAATATATCAGGCATGTGTAATCTCACAAAGGTTTTCCACAGCTGGATGTGAGCTGCAGGGGGATAGAGAAGAGCTTGGAGGGGTGGGCAGGGTCAGGCCTGGGATGATCCTGCACACCACACCCAAAGTGTGCCACTGTTTCCTGATGTCAGTAGGGGTGTTTGTGGGAAGAACACAGACCTATTTGTCTTAGAAAAAAATGCTTGCTGGCAGCATGGAAGAACAACTGAAGGGTGGCAAGAACCAAGGCAGTTAGACTCAAGAGTCAGTCCATCAATAGTTACCATCCAAGTGGGAGAGGAAGAAAGCCATGTCCTTTGCCTATGGCGCAGGACCTGGTGTGTGGCAGACACCTGATAAATATGTGCTGAGTAGATTAATGTCTGTAACAATGGCCTCAGGCATAATAATGATTGTGAGGATGGCTCAGGAAAAGGTGATGTTTCACTCTGTTGTACAAAGGGTCACTATGAGTCGGAACCAACTGGATGGCATCTGTCATGGATTGAATTATGTCCCCCCAAAATGTGTGTATCAACTTGGTTAGGCCATGATTCCCAGCATTGTGTGGTTGTCCTCCATTTTGTGATTGTAATTTTATGTTAAGAGGATTAGGGTGGGATTGTAACACCACCCTTACTCAGGTCCCCTCCCTGATCCAAGGTAAAGGGAGTTTTCCTGGGGTGTGGCCTGCACCACCTTTTATCTCTCAAGAGATAAAAGGAAAGGGAAGCAAGCAGAGAGGTGGGGACCTCATATCGCCAAGAAAGCAGCACCGGGAACAGAGTGCATCCTTTGGACATGGGGTCCCTGTGCCTGAGAAGCTCCTCGACAGGGGAAGATTGAGGTCAAGGACCTTCCTCCAGAGCCGACAGAGAAAGAAAGCCTTCCCCTGAAGCCGAAGCCCTGAATTTGGGCTTGTAACCTACTAAACTGTGAGAAAATAAATTTCTCTTTGTTAAAGTAATCCACTTATGGTATTTCTGTTATGTCAACACTAGATGACTAAAACAGCACCTAATAACAACAACAACAGATTAGTAAATGGAGAAAAATTGGATAAGTGTAATGACACTGGCAGTGGGAAGGAAAGAGTGGATATTGGTAATATCAATAAAGGATCAATGGAACAAGTCACCAACTGAAAGCTGGAGGAGAGAAAGGAGGAGGTATTAAGGAACCTTCCTCCCTTCCTCAGTGCAGTGTAATGAATTACTTAATATGATCCTTCTAGCCATGGTCTTTGTGACTCCCACAAAATGATTGAGTGGTACTATGCAAATAAGGTGCTTGTGACCCACGACAGGATTGGGCAGCTTGCTAATAATGCAAATAAGGTGCATGGAACCCTTGCAGGGGTGAGATTAGGCAAAAAAGTATATGGAATCCTACAAGCGGATTGGTCAGTTTTGTCACTCCACTAGGCTTAAAGGGAGTCAATCCTAGAAGTGGAAAAGGGGGACATGACTACCTTCAAGAAGAACCAGGAGCAGAGTGTGTCCTTTGGACCCAGAGTCCCTTTGCTGAGAACCTCCTAGGCCTAAGAGATAGACAGAGCTATAACACTGGGGACTGTATGAGACAGCGAGAAGCAGAAGTAAGCACGGCAGAAAATAGCAGCAGAGAAACAGCAGCAGCAGATCCAGGAAATAGTGCAAGACACCACATCGGGCTTCCTGGCCCACTCAGAAAGGTGGTTACAGTGGGCATACTGACCCACGGAGCAAGAGAGCTGAGTGCCTTCGAGCCCAAGGCCTACTGGTGGAGTGAGGTGATTCCAGACACTTACTGGCAGAGCTAAAGAGCTTTGTAACACTTGCTCAAGAAGGGCAGAGGCCAGGCCAAGGGCCAAGGGCTGAGAGCCAAGGGGCAAGGACAAAGGGCTGAGGACTGAGAGAGGAAGATTGTCTTCAGGGATCCTAGAGGAGCCTGTTCTCAAGGGGCCAAAGAAGTCTGTCTTCAGGGGGCCAAGAGGAGCTCTGCAGAGCCAAGAGGTACTGAGAGAGCTGTCCTGCACTGAAGAATGGGAACTTTGCCTACATGCTTCCTGATCTTGATATATAGTTGTAGTCTGTTGATCCCAAGTTGTAACCTGGTACTTCCCTAATAAACCCCATAACTGTCAGTATGGTCTATGAGTTCTGTCTGACCACTTCAACTAAATATCAAACCCAGAAGAGGAGTAGAAAGTGCCACAGGAGTGACTGCTGGTGTCAGGATTGATAAAAAGATTGGAGGGTGGAAATGTGTTTGACCTCCACCTCATAAGAATCAGCCTTGGGCTGATACTCCTCTCTCCCCCTGAAGTTAGACAAGGTCTGACACAATCATGTCATTTTTTTCCTCTTCCTTATTTGTGAGATAACTGTGCAGTTTTAATCTTATGTATTGTTTACTGAGAGTCACCTGATAAGCTGCAAACCAAGCCTTAGCAACCGGTTTGTGATCTACAGGAATTAAAGGAAGTTACTTGACTGATGGCAACTCTGCAAGTACCCAAGACAAGGAAATAAGCTCTGAGTCAATGCTTCCAAACTTTGTGGAAGAGCCACACAGATTCCTGGGCCCACAGCCAGAGTCAGTCTGGGGTGAGCTGAGAATATGCATTTCCAATGTAGTCCAGGAACCTGATGCTGATGGCCCCACTTTGAGGAGAACTGGTCTGAATGATGTAACCCCAGATACTGGCACAAGCCAAAGGAGTGGAGGCTGAAGAAGTAAAGTTTTAACCCTTGGGTTTACACTTTCAGATTAGTACTCCTTTAAGGCCTCTGAATATGTGTCAGAAACTAAAGCCCCAGGGATGGGAAAAAGCAGACTCTGAACAAATTCTCACTAGCCTTTTTGCTTTTGTTGTCTTTGTTTGCTTTAATTTTTGTTGGTTTCCCTTCAGAGATTAGCAGCAAAACCGTTAAAACATAAAGCACCCATATGCTTGACTCAGAACAGAAGTTGTAGAGAACAAGGCTCTGAATAGATCCCCCAGGGAGTAATGGACCAGGCATCTCCCAAAAGGACAAGTGAGACCAGAGGCCACTGCCTGGGGTGAGGACTTGAGGTTGTAGCACCCTGAGGAGAGACCAAGAAGGGCCTGAGTTTGCCCTCCCCATTTGAGATCTTTCAAGGTAGGTTTTCACTCTCCATGGACAGACCAGGACCTCAGTGGTATATCAAAGAATGGAGATTTCCCAAATAAATCATTTCTTATCAACATATCCATCTTTCCTCAGAATCATTTCTCTGGGCTTATTTAGCTCACCATCTTCTCCAGCATATCTACCTCAAGCAAGGTCACCTGTTTCATTGTGTCACTGGCACTGGATTGATGCAGAATCTGCAATTTTCATGCTTGTTTAACCTGATACCTGTTTAAGGAAGTATTGATTCTATTAGTGCACGCATGGGGCCCCGGAGGTTCTCTCCAGTTAACCCCCAGGCTACTTTCTTGGCCAAACCTTGAGACACAGGAGCCTGGCTGTAGTCAGAGGTCCTCAGTAGGGTACCTCAGGAGGCTCACATACTAGGAATATCTTTACAAGATCCACCGTTAAACTGAGCCCTTGCCCCCAGTTTCAAAATAGAATTCTTTCTGGACCCTTTCTTCAGTGAGCTGACGACAAAATGTCAGATACTCCCTTCTCTGCAGATACCTCAGTGTTTGATTGGAGGAAAGCAAATGCAGAAAACACGATTAAGGAAGGAGGTAACTTACCCACCCAAATAAGAAATACATTATTTAATCCTTACAATGACTCTGTGAGGTGAGAATTATTCCCCCTTTTAAAGATGGGTAGGTTTAGCCCATTAAGGAATGTATATCCTGCAAAATTATTAACATCACTCCTTTCATTCTCAAAAGTGTCCATGGTTTGATGGTAATTGTATATTTCTGTGCTTAGAGGGAGAGTGGCTATCAGTCAACATTTCCGAAAAAGAAAGGCCTAGCTTTCCTGATGATGGTCCTGCCCCCCAGTGGCTAGGGCTCATTTCCTCCATCACACAAGTGTCCATACCTTGCCCACGTCCACACCAGAAGCAGTAGTTACCTTAGGTACCTCGACACTCAGACACCCAGATTGTGTTCCAATATGTCACGTACAGGGGAAGGCCATGTTTCTTATTAACTGCAAGGTAATCCCATCCCTCCCCCACATGTCTGTCAGTTTGTCATACTGTGGGGTTTGCATGCTGCTGTGTTGCTGGAAGCTACGCCACCAGTATTCAGATACCAGCAGGGTCACCCATGGTGAACAGGTTTTAGCTGAGATTCCACACTAAGACAAACTAGGAAGAAGGACTCGGAGTCTATTCCTGAAAAGAATCAGCCAGTGAAAACCTTATGAATAGCAACCAAATATTGTCTGATATATGGCCAGAAGATGAGCCCCCCAGGTAGAAGGCACTCAAAATACGACTACAGGAGAGCTGCCTCCTCAGAGTAGGCTTGACCTTAATGACGTGGGTGGAGTCAAGCTTTCAGAACCTTCATTTGCTGATGTTGCACGACTCAAAATGAGAAGAAACAGCTGCAAACATCCATTAATAATAGGAACATGGAATGTACGAAGTATGAATCTAGGAAAATTGGAAATTGTCTAAAATGGAATGGAACACATAAACATCAATATCCTAGGCATGAGAGAGCTGAAATGGACTGGTATAGACCATTTTGATTCAGACAATCATATGGTCTACTATGCCAGGAATGACAACTTGAAGAGGAATGGCATTGCATTCATTGTCAAAAAGAACATTTCAAGATCTATCCTGAAGCACAATGCTGTCTGTAATAGGATAATATCCATATGCCCACAAGGAAGACCAGTTAATGGACTGTTATTCAAATTTATGCACCAATCACTAGGACAAAGATGAAGAAATTGAAGATTTTTACCAGCTTATGCAGTCTGAAATTAATTGAATATGCAATCAGGGTGCATTGATAATTACTGATGATTGGAATGTGAAAGTTGGAAACAAAGAAGGATCAATAGTTGGAAAATATGGCCTTGGTGATAGAAACGATGCCAGAGATCACATGATAGACTTTTGCAAGACCAATGAATTCTTCATTACAAGAACCTTTTATTAACAACATAAAAGGTGAGTATACACATGGACCTTGCCAGGTGGAATACAGAGGAATCAGATTGACTACATCTGTGGAAAAAGACAGTGGAAAAGCTCAATATCGTCAGTCAGAACAAGGCCAGGGGCTGACTGAGGAACAGACCATCAAGTGCTCATATGTGAGTTCAAGTTGAAACTGAAGAAAATTAGAACAAGTTCACGAATGCCAAAGTGTGATCCTGAGCATATCCCACCTGAATTTAGAGACCATCTCAAGAATAGATTTGATGCATTGAACATTAATGACCAAAGACCAGGCGAGTTGTGGAATGACATCAAGGATATCACACGTGAATAAAGCAAGAGGTCATTAAAAAGACAGAAAAGAAAGAAAAGACCAAAATGGATGTCAGAGAAGACTGTGAAACTTGCTTTTGAATGTCGAGCAGCTATAACAAAAGGAAGAAATGATGAAGTAAAAGAACTGAACAGAAGATTTCAAAGGGCGGCTCGAGAAGACAAAGTAAAGTGTTATAATGACATGTGCAAAGATCTGGAGATAGAAAACCAAAAGGGAAGACCCTGCTGGGCATTTCTTCAGCTGAGAGAATTGAAGAAAAAATTCGAGACTCGAGTTGCAGTAGTGAAGGTTTCTATGGGGAAAATACTAAATGATGCAGGAAGCATCAAAAGAAGATGGAAGGGGAGGCAAGGCCAAGATGGTGGAGTAGTCAGATGCTTCCTGTGGTTCTTTTTACAACAAATACCTGAAAAAGCAAGTGAATCAATTATATATGACAAGCTAAGAGCTCTGAACATCAAAGGCAAAGTTGAGGAATCAGACTGAGCATTTGGGGGAGGGGGAAATGGTTCAGAAGCAGCAAGGAGTTGCCAGACCTGACCTTGTGGGAACTGGCACCCCATAGGCCGATTCCATTGCCACCAGCGCAGTGAAGCAAGCAGTGGCGTTAGGGGCGTGTTTTCCACATTGAGAGAGAATGAGCTGCAGAGAGTCTGCTCAACCCTCCAAAGCAAGTGAGAAGCAGCTCTCAGTCAGTAAAACATAAGTACCTGCCTTTAACCTCGTCGATACAAAAATACTCCTTCGGGAAAAACTTCTCTCCCACTTATCTGTTCCCTTCCTGCTCTGCACTGGGTCTCAGCTGGCTGCATCCCCTGGGCCAGAAGAAGGACCCTGCACTTGTCCTGAGCCACTCACCCAGCCTTGCAGAGGGAAAAAATTAACAAACAGGGAAAAAATAAACTTCCGGCTCCCCTAAGCCAGGAACTTGGGGCAGAAATATCTCCTTTGACTAGGCAGAGTCATAAGGGGTCCATGGACTTTGAAAACCTTTCAACCTTGCATAGACCCGTGTGGGCCCATTTTGACAGGATAGGCCATCATTAGCACAGTACAACAGGGTATATACCTGAAGTCTAACTTCAACTGTTTCAGCTACCTGGTGTAGAGGCAGGTTCCTGACATTTAACCCTACTGTGCCTATTAAGCAATAGGTTCCACCAGCTGGGAAGTGTAGCATCCATGCACCCATGTCAGAGATCAGCAGACAGGGAGTATGGGAAAGCAGCTTCACAAAGTTCCCAGCAGGAGACAGAGCACCAGGTAACAAGCAATATGAGCATTCCTAGCCCCCCACCTTCTCTCCATTCCCGCTCCCCCCCCACCCCCCGCCCAGCTCAGCCTCCTCTGCTTCCTGCCAGCCACAGTCTCTTGACCAGGAGGCAACTGCTTTTGCCTCAGGATGCTTGGATTCGTCCTGCCCACTCTGGTGTTTGTTTTGTCTCTTGGTTTCTTCTGTACCTCCTACCACCTCTGCCTCCTTTCTCTGGAACACATGGCTCCATTTGCCATTTTGCTTCTTTTTAAAAGCCTGTGAAGCCACACTTCACTGGGGAGCCACTCCCCCTGGCCTGCAACACCACACTGGTGGGACCCCTGGGGGTTTTTTTCCCCTTTTTTTTTTGCCTTCTTTTTCTTTTCACAGCTTGGGAGCACTGCATGGCTTAAGAACCACTCCCCAAGTCTGCACAGCTGTGTAGGCAGGATTCCTGGGGGCCTCTCTTTTTTTCCTTCTTTTCTTTCTTTCTTTCTCTCTCTCTCTCTGTCTCTTTCTCTCTTCCTCTCTACCTTTCTTTCTCTTGCTTGCTTGCTTTCTAGCATTCTTTCCTGCTTGCTTTTTTGCTTTATCTCTCTTTCTCTCTCTCTTTCTTTCTCTCTTCCTTTCTCTCTCTCTCTTTCCTCTCTCTCTCTCTTTTTCCCTTTCTGTTTGTCTTTGTTTCTCAGTTCTTGTCTCTGTATACTTATCTTCTTTTCCTGTCTCCTGAATACTTGGTGCTGTGTGACATTTATATCCCCTCTAGCCAGGCTATACTGTGCAGCCAGGGATCCACTTCCCAAGCCTTAACAGCTCCAACGGTGGGACTCTGGGACTCCTAGGGGGCTCTTCTTTTTTCGTTTCCAAATATTTATCTAGTTATTTTTTTGCTTTTTCCCTTTTTCTTTTCTTTTTTCCTTTTCCTCATTTCTCATTTACTCATCTCTCCACTCCAATGGCAAGCTCTATTAGTATTATTTTTTCTCTTTCTTTGTTTCCCTGTTTGTTTTTGGCCCCTGTTTTTCTCTCCTCTCTCCCATACCCATATTAGCTCCACACACCACAACCCTCCCCTTTCCTGCCTATGTGCACTGTGCACTGAACATCACACCCCCGAGCAGCACAGGCATGGCCTGCTGGAACCTGCCCAGCACTGATTCGTGGCCTGCCCTGTCAGCCCTAGTACGTGCCACAAACAACCCATCTCAGCCCCTCCCCTTCAGCTGGACCTGCCCTGGTGCACTACAGTTGAATGACAGTCCCTACCCATTGGTCAAGGAGGTGAAAAGTATCGTGACTACAGGTGAGCAAACAGCAAAGAACGCACAGCCCGCTGGCTCAAACATAACCAAATAAAACAAAAAAGGACAAAACAAACAAATCTACAATCAAGAAACAAAGAAAATAGCTACCAAATGCCCTGAAGACAGCAGACAATATCAAAACATAAAAAAACAAAAACAGGAGAGGATACTTTCAGTAGGCATCCAAAATAAAACACCTGATGACTTTCCAGTAGAAGAAAAGTCACTAGAACTACCTGACAGGGAATTCAAATCTCTAATATTCAGAGCAATCCAAGAACTGAAGCAAAAAGCAGACAAAACGAGGAAAAAATAGACAAATTTTTGGAAAAGGCAGAGAAATTCATGGAAAATGCAAACGAAAAAAGGAACAATTCAGGAAAGTATTACAGGAACAAAATGCCAAAATAAATTCAAATCTAGAAACCATACAAAAAAACAATTAGAAATCCAAAAGATAAAAAGATTTCAGAAACGGACAGTGCTGTAGAAGGGCTGAGGAGCAGGTTTGCAATGGTGGAAGACAGAATCAGTGAAATGGAAGACAAACTTTTAGGCACAACTCTGTTTCAGAAAAAAAAGAAGAAAAATGAAGAAACCTGAAAATTATGTGGGATACAATCAAAAGCAAAAATTTATGAGTGATTGGAGTTCCAGAACAGGGAGAGAAAACAGAAAATACAGAGAGGGTCATTTAAGAATTGCTGACAGAAAACTTCCCTAATGTCATGAATGATGAAAAGCTGACCACCCAAGAAGCTCAACAAATCCCATATAGGATAGACCCCCCCCCCCAAAATCACCAAGGCATATCATAATTACACTCGCTCAAACCAAAGACAAAGAAAGAATCCTGAGAGCAGCTACAGAAAAATAAAAAGTCACATACAGTGGAGAAACAGTAAGACGAAGACCTGATTACTCAGCAGAAACCATGCAGGCAAGAAGGCAATGGTATGATATCTATAAAACCCTGAAAGAAAAAAAAAATGCCAACAAAGAATGAAATATCCTGCAAAACTTTTGTTCAAATATGATGGTGAAATTAGGACATTTCCAGATAAAGAGAAATTAAGGGAATATGTTAAAAATCAAACCAAACATACACGAATTATTAAAAGGAGTCCTTCAGTATGAGAACAAACAACATCAGACCCCAACCTGAGCTTGGGATGCAAGATTGTACCAGCCAGATACCAACCTAGGAATTAAACTCTCAAGCACTATCCAAAAACAAAACACTTGCCACAGGAAACCAGAGAGGTTAATCTGTAAATGACAAAAACGTCAGAACAATAAAAGAGAGAATAAATAGTATAGGTAGAAATTTTTCTAATGAAGAGAAAGGCAAGGTGATACCAAGTGATAATAGACTGGTTCAGGGTAAATTTCAAGGTAACCACAAAGAAAGTTAACAAACCTACTCATCAAAATAAAGAAGAAAAACATAAAGTCTCAATAAAAACAAAACATACAAAAACAAAAGAAACGAAAAAGAAATCAACAAACAAGAGGAACTCAGCACAGGAGAGTAAAAGGAATAAAGAAAACATTAGATGAATCTGTGAAGCATCTCATAACATGGATACATCCGGAAAACACTATGCTGATGAAATAAGTCAATCACAAAAAGGCAAATGTTGTATAAGACCACTACTACAAAAACTCATGAAAAGGTTTTACATACAGAAAGAAACAATATTTGATGATTATGAAGGAGGGGAGGGATGGGGATGGAAAAACAATAGACAAAAGATAATTGGTAACTTTGGTGAAGAGTAAGACAGTACAAAATACTGGGGAAGCCAGCACAACCTGTAGAAGACAAGGCCACAGTAGCTCCACAGACACATCCAAACTCCCCAAGGAACCGAATTGCTGGGCTGAGGGCTGTGTGAACCATTGCCTCAGGGAACACCTAGCTCAATTGGCATGACAGAGTTTATAAAGAAAATTTTCTACATTCTACTTTGGTGAGTAGTGTCTGGGGTCATAAAAGCCTCTGAGAAGCCATCTCGGATACTTCACTGGCCTCACCCCTTTGGGAGCAAGGAAAAATGAAAATAAAGACACAAGAGAAAGGTTGGTCCAAAGGACTAATGGACCACATTTACCAAGGCTTCCACCAGACTGAGTCCTGTACAACTACATGGTGCAGCTACCACCACTGAGTTCTCTGATAGGGATCACAATAGAGGGTCCCTGACACAGCTGGAGAAAAACGTAGAACAAAATTCTAACTCAAAGAGAAAGACCAGACGTGCCAGCCTGACAAAAGCTGGAGAAACCCTGAGCGTATGGTTTCTGTGCACTCTCTCAGCTCAGTAATGAGGCCACTCCTTAGGTTCACCCTTCAGCCAAAGACTGAACAGGTCCAAGGAACAAAACAAGACTAAAGGGGTGCACCAGCCCTGGGGCAGGGAGTGGAAGGCAGAAGGGAAAAGGAAAGCTGGTAATAGGAAACACGGGGTTGAGAAAGGAGAATGTTGACATGTTGTGGGTTGTTAACCAATGTCATACAACAATGTGTGTACTGTTTGATGAGAAACTAGTTTGTTCTGTAAGCCTTCATCTAAAATTCAATTAAAAAAAAAAAAAGAAATCTTCCAGATGAAGAGAACTTCCCGGTATTACCGGCGGTAGAATACAAAAGATTAATATACAGAACTCTTCAAGAGATCAGGAAGGAGATCAGGCAAAACTCAGAACAAGCCAAGCAGAACACAGACAAAGCATTAGAGAAACTTAAGCAGATTAGACAAGAGCATAATGGCAAATTTAATAGGCTACAGGAATCCGTAGAGAGAAAGCAAACAGATATTCAGAAGATTAACAATAAAATTTCAGAATTGGACAATTCACTAGAAAGTCATAAGAGCAGAATTGAGGCAATGTAAGTCAGAATTAGTGAGATTGAAGATAAAGCACTTAGCATCAACATATTTGAGGAAAAATAAGATAAAAGAACTTAAAAAAATGAAGAAACCCTAAGAATTATGTGGACTCTCTCAAGAGGAATAACCTACAAGCAACTGGAGTACCAGAAAGGAGGGATGACAGGACATACAGAAAGAATTCCTGAAGATTGGTTGGTAGGAAGCTTCTCTGATATCGTGAAAGATGAGAAGATGTCTATCGAAGATGCTCACCAAACCCCATGCAAGGTAGATCCTAAAAGAAAGTCACCAAGACATATTATAATCAAACTTTTCAAAACCAACAATAAAGAGAGAATTTTAAGAGTGGCTAGGGATAGACAAAAAGTCACCTAAAAAGGAGAGTCAATAAGAATAAACTCGGAGTACTCACCAGAAACCATACAGGCAGGAAAGCAATGGGATGGCATATATAAAGCCTTGAAGGGAACAAATTGCCAGCCAAGAATTACACACCCAGCAAAGCTTTCTTTCAAATATGATGGCAAAATTAGGACATTTCCAGACAAACAAAAGTTTAAGGAATTTGCAAAACCCGAACCAAAATTGCAAGAAATACTAAAGGGAGTCCTTCAGTTAGAAAGTCAATATCATCAGATAACAACCCAAAAGTAGAACACAAGGCAGAGGAACCAGATATCAACTCAGATAGGGAAATCAAAAAATAAATCAAAGTTAAAACAGGGAAATAGAGATGTCATTATGTAAAAGATGACAACATTAAAACAAAAAAGAGGGACTAAAAATGTAGTCATAGTTCTTTCATATGGAGAGGAAGTCAATATAACATAAAGAAATAAAAGAATGGTTTTAACTTTGAAAAATAGGGGTAAGTATTAAGGTAACCACAAATGAAACTAACAATCCTACACATCAAAATAAAAAACAAGAAAAACACAAAGACTTAGCAAATACAAAATCAACAACAATGAAAAAGAAGAAAAGAAAATGCATAAAGAAAAACTACTCAGCACAGAAAATTAAGTAGAACAAAGGAACTGTCAAAAACACACACACAAAAGGCAACAAAATGACAGCACTAAACTCTTTTTTTTTTTCCTCAGTGCTGTCGAGTCAATTCTGACTCATAGCAACCCTATAGGACAGAGTAGAACTGCCCCATAGAGTTTCCAAGGAGCGCCTGGCGGATTCAAACTACTGACCCTTTGGTTTGCAGCTGTAGCACTAAACTCATATCTATCCATAATTATGCTGAATGTAAATGGATTAAATGCACCAATAAAGAGACAGAGAGTGATAGAATGGATAAAAAAATGATCTGTCTATATGCTGCCTATAAGAGATACATTTTAAATTAAAGACAAAAACAAACTAAAACTCAAAGGATGGAAAAAATATATATCAAGCAAATGACAATAAAAAAGAGCAGGAGTGGCAATATTAATTTCTCACAAAATAGGCTTTAAATTAAAACACACCATAAAAGGATAAGGAGGGACACTATATAATGACTGAAGGGTCAATACACCAGGAGGACAAAACCATAATAAATATTTATGTACCCAAAAACAGGGCTCTAAAATTCATAAAACAAACTCTAACAGCATTGAAAAGAGAGATAGACAGCTCCACAATAATAGTAGAAGACTTCAAAACACCACTTTCTGTGGACAGGACATGCAGAAAGAAGCTCAATAAAGACAAGGTAGATCTATTTGCCACAATCAACCAACTCAACCTCACAGACACATACAGAACACTCCACCAACAGCAGCTAAGTATACTTTCTTTTCTAACACATGGGGAACATTCTCTAGAATTGGCCATATATTAGACCATAAAGCAAGCCTTAACAGAATCCAAAACATAAAAATATTACAAAGCGACAGGGGGCCAAGATGGCTGACTAGGTAGATGCTACCTCGGATCTCTCTTGCAGCAAAGACTCGGAAAAACAAGTGAATCGATCACATACATGACAATCTACGAACCCTGACCAACAAACACAGATTTAAAGAGTTGACCTGAGTGACAAGAAATACTAAAGGAAATTGCTGGTCAGAAAACCAAAAATATCAGATACCAGCACAACACAAGGTCACAGAACAGAACATCCTGATATCAACTCAAATAGGGAAATCACAAAAACAAATTAAGATTAATTAAAAAAAAAAAAAACGCTCAAAACAGGGAATCTTTGAAGTCAATATGTAAAAGATCACAATAGTCAAAAAGGGGGACTAAATACAGGTGGCATAGAACTGCCATATGGAGAGGGATACAAGGCAATATAGGACAATACAAGTTAGGTTTTTACTTAGAAAAATAGGGGTAAATATTAAGGTAACCACAAAGAGGTATAACAACTCCATAACTCAAAATAAAAACCAAGAAAAACGTAACAACTCAGCAAACATAACGTCAAATACTATGAAAATGAGGAACACACAATTTACAAAGAAAAACGTCTCAGCACAAAAAAGTAAGTGGAAAAATGAAATTGTCAAAAACACACATACAAAGGCATCAAAATGACAACACTAAACACATACTTATCTATAATTACGCTGAATGTAAATGGACTAAACACACCAATAAAGAGACAGAGCGTCACAGACGGGATAAAGAAACACGATCCGTCTATATGCTGCCTACAATAGACACACCTTAGACTTAGAGGCACAAACAAACTAAAACTCAAAGGATGGAAAAAAATATATCAAGCAAACAATAAGCAAAAAAGAGCAGGAGCAGCAATATTAATTTCTGACAAAATAGACTTTAGACTTAAATCCACCACAAAGGATAAAGAAAGACGCTACATAATGATAAAAGGGACAATTGACCAGGAAGATATAACCATATTAAATATTTATGCACCCAATGACAGGGCTGCAAGATACATAAATCAAATTTTAACAGAACTGAAAAGTGAGATAGACACCTCCACAATTATAGTAGGAGACTTCAACACACCACTTTCGGAGAAGGACAGAACATCCAGTAAGAAGCTCAATAGAGACACGGAAGACCTAATTACAGCAATCAACCAACTTGACCTCATTGCCTTATACAGAACTGTCCACCCAATTGCTGCAAAGCATACTTTTTTTTCTAGCGCACATGGAACATTCTCTAGAATAGACCACATATTAGGTCATAAAACAAACCTTTGCAGAATCCAAAACATCGCAATATTACAAAGCATCTTCTCAGACTACAAGGCAATAAAACTAGAAATCAATAACAGAAAAACTAGGGAAAAGAAATCAAATACTTGGAAACCGAACAATACCCTCCTGAAAAAAGACTGGGTTATAGAAGACATCAAGGAGGGAATAAGGAAATTCTTAGAATGCAACGATAATGAAAATACTTCCTATCAAAACCTCTGGGACACAGCAAAAGCAGTGCTCAGAGGCCAATTTATATCGATAAATGCACACATACAAAAAGAAGAAAGAGCCAAAATCAGAGAACTGTCCCGACAACTTGAACAAATAGAAAGTGAGCAACAAAAGAATCCATCAGGCAACAGAAGAAAACAAATAATAAAAATTAGAGCTGAACTAAATGAATTAGACAAGAGAAAAACAATTGAAAGAATTAACAAAGCCAAAAGCTGGTTCTTTGAAAAAATTAACAAAATTGATAAACCATTAGCCAGACTGACTAAAGAAATACAGGAAAGGAAACAAATAACCCGAATAAGAAATGAGAAGGACCACATCACAACAGAACCAACTGAAATTAAAAGAATCATATCAGATTATTATGAAAAATTGTACTTTAACAAATTTGCAAACCTGCAAGAAATGGATGAATTCCTAGAAAAACACTACCTACCTAAACTAACACAATCAGAAGCAGAACAACTAAATAGACCTATAACAAAAAAGAGATTGAAACGGTAATCAAAAAACTCCCAACAAAAAAAAAGCCCTGGCCCGGATGGCTTTACTGCAGAGTTCTACCAAACTTTCAGAGAAGAGTTAACACCACTACTACTAAAGGTATTTTAAAGCATAGAAAATGACGGAATACTACCTAACTCATTCTATGAAGCCAGCATATCCCTGATACCAAAACCAGGTAAAAAAGACATTACACAAAAAGAAAATTATAGACCTATATCCCTCATGAACATTGATGCAAAAATCCTCAACAAAATTCTAGCCAATAGAATCCAACAACACATCAAAAAAATAATTCACCCTGATCAACTGGGATTTATACCAGGTATGGAAGGCTGGTTTAATATTAGAAAAACCATTAATGTAATCCACCATATAAATAAAACAAAAGGCAAAAACCACATGATCTTATCAATTGATGCAGAAAAGGCATTTGACAAAGTCCAGCACACATTTATGATAAAAACTCTCTGCAAATTAGGAATTGAAGAAAAATTCCTCAACATAATAAAGGGCATCTATACCAACAGCCAACATCACGCTAAATGGAGAGAGCCTGAAAGCATTTCCCTTGAGAATGGGAACCAGACAAGGATGCCCTTTATCACCGCTCTTATTCAACATTGTGCTAGATGTCCTAGCCAGAGCAATTAGGCTAAACAAAGAAATAAAGGGCATCCGGATTGGCAAGGAGGAAGTAAAATTATCTCTATTTGCAGATGACATAATCTTATACACAGAAAACCCTAAGGAATCCTCCAGAAAACTACTGAACAAAAACTAACTCCAAGTGAATCAAAGCCCTAAACATAAAGACTAAAAAGATGAAGATCATGGAAGAGAAAATGGGGACAATGTTAGGAGCCCTAATACAAGGCATAAACAGAATACAAAACATTACCAAAAATGATGAAGAGAAACCAGATAACTGGGAGCTCCTAAAAATCAAACACCTATGCTCATCTAAAGACTTCTCCAAAAGAGTAAAAAGACCACCTACAGACTGGGAAAGAATTTTCAGCTATGACATCTCCGACCAGCGTCTGATCTCTAAAATCTACATGATTCTGTCAAAACTCAACCACAAAAAGACAAACAACCCAATCAAGAAGTGGGCAAAGATACTTCACTAAAGAAGATATTCAGGCAGCTAACAGATACATGAGAAAATGCTCTCGATCATTAGCCATTAGAGAAATGCAGATTAAAACTATGATGAGATTCCATCTCACTCCAACAAGGCTGGCATTAATCGAAAAAACACAAAATAATAAATGTTGGAGAGGCTGCGGACAGATTGGAACTCTTATACACTGCTGGTGGGAATGTAAAATGGTACAACCACTTTGGAAATCTATCTGGCGTTATCTTAAACAGTTAGAAATAGAACTACCATACAACCCAGAAATCCCACTCCTCGGAATATACCCTAGAGAAACAAGAGCCTTCACGCAAACAGATATATGCCCACCCATGTTTATTGCAGCTCTGTTTACAATAGCAAAAAGCTGGAAGCAACCAAGGTGTCCATCAACGGATGAATGGGTAAATAAACTGTGGTATATTCACACAATGGAATACTACGCATTGATAAAGAACAGTGACGAATCTGTGAAACATTTCATAACATGGAGGAACCTGGAAGGCATTATGCTGAGCGAAATTAGTCAGAGGCAAAAGGACAAATATTTTATAAGACCACTATTACAAGATCTTGAGAAATAGTATAAACTGAGAAGAACACATACTTTTGTGGTTATGAGGGGGGTGGGGGGGGTGGGAGAGGGTTATTTACTGACTAGTTAGTAGATAAAAACTACTTTAGGTGAAGGGAAGGACAACACTCAGTACACAGAAGGGCAGCTCAACTGGACTGGACCAAAAGCAAAGAAGTTTCCGGGATAAACTGAATGCTTCAAAGGTCAACGGAGCAAGGGTGGGGGTTTGGGGACCATGGTTTAAGGGGACTTCTAAGTCAATTGGCAAAATAATTCTATTATGAAAACATTCTGCATCCCACTTTGAAAGGTGGCGTCTGGGGTCTTAAATGCTAATAAGCGGCCATCTAAGATGCATCAATTGGTCTCAACCCACCTGGGTCAAAGGAGAATGAAGAACACCAAGGTCACACGATAACTATGAGCCCAAGAGACAGAAAGGGCCACATGAACCAGAGACTTACATCATCCTGAGACCAGAAGAACTAGTTGGTGCCTGGTCACAACTGATGCCTGCCCTGACAGGGAGCACGATAGAGAACCCCTGAGGGAGCAGGAGATCAGTGGGATGCAGACCCCAAATTCTCACAAAAAGACCATACTTAATGGTCTGACTGTGACTAGAGGAATCCCGGCAGCCATGGTCCCCAAACCTTCTGTTGGCACAGGACAGGAACCATTCCCGGAGACAACTCATCAGACATGGAAGGGACTGGATAGTGGGTGGGAGAGAGATACTGATGAAGAGTGAGCTATTTGTATCAGGTGGACACTTGAGACTGTGTTGGCATCTCCTGTCTGGAGAGGGGATGGGAGGGTAGAGAGAGTTGGAAGCTGGCAAAATAGTCACGAAAGGAGAGACTGGAAGGGCTGACTCATTAGGGGGAGAGCAAGTGGGAGTATGGAGTCAGGTGTATATAAACTTATATGTGACAGACTGACTTGATTTGTATACGTTCACTTGAAGCTCAATAAAAATTAAAAAAAAAAATTACAAGGCATCTTTTCTGACCGTAAAGACATAAAAGTCAAAAGCAATAAAAAAAAGGCAAGGAAAAAAAAATCAAACACCTGGAAACTGAAAAATACCATGCTAAGAAACTATTGGGTTATAGAAGAAATTAAGAATGGGATAAAGAAATTCATAGAATCAAATGAGAATGAGAACGCATCCTACCAGAGCTTTGGAACACAGCAAAAGCAGTGTTCAGAGGTCAGTTTATAGCAGTAAATGCACACATCTAAAAAGAAGAAAGGGCCAAAATCAAAGAATTCACCCTACAACTCAAACAAGCAGAAAGAGAACAGTAAAAGAAGCTGTTGGACAGCAGAAAAAAGCAAATAATAAAATTAGCTCAGAATTAAATGAAAATGGAGGATAGAAAAACAATTGAAAGAGTTAACAAGACCAAAAGCTGGTTCTTTGAAAAGATCAATAAAATCGATAAACCACTGGCCAATCCAACAAAAGAAAAATGGGAGCAGAAGCAAATAACAGAAATAAGAAATGCCATGGGAGAGATCACAACAGACCTAACAGAAATTAAAAGAATCATGGCAGAATACTATAAAAAAATGTACTCTAACAAATTTGAAAACCCAGAGGAAATGGACAAATTTCTAGAAACACTTTACCTATCTAAGCTAACAGAAACAGAGGTAGACATAACAAAAGAAGAGATTGAAAAAAATAATTTAAAAACTTCCAGAAAAAAAAAAAAAAAAAAGCCCTGGCCCTGGTGGCTTCCCGGGAGAATTCTACCAAACTTTCAGAGAAGTGTTAACACCACTACTACTAAAGGTATTTCAGAGCGTAGAAAAGAATGGAATACTCCCAAACTCATTCTATGAAGCCAGCAAACTCTGATACCAAAGCTAGGTAAAGACACCACAAAAAAAGAAAATTACAGACTTATATTCCTCATGATCTTAGATGAAAATATCAACAAAATTCTAGCCAATGAATTCAACATCATTTCAAAAAAAAAATAATCCACCTTGGCCAAGTGGGATTCATATCAGGTATTCAGGAATGGTTCAACATTAGAAAAACAATCAAGGTCACCTATCACACAAATAAAACAAAAGATAAGAACCACATGACCTTATCAATTGATGCAGAAAAGGCATTTGACAAAGTCCAACTCCCATTCATGATAAAAACTCTCAGCAAAATAGGAATCAAAGGGCAATTCCTCAACTTAATAAAGGGCATTTATACGAAGTGAACAGCCAACATCATCCTAAATGAAGAGAGACTGAAAGCATTCCCCTTGAAAACAGGAACCAAACAAGGATCCCCTTTATCACCACTCCTATTCAGCATTGTGATGGAGGTCCTAGCCAGAGCAATTAGGCTAGAAAAAGAAATAAAGCACATCCAGATTGGTAAGGAAGAAGTAAAGGTATCTCTGCTTGCAGACGATATGACCTTATACATAAAAAACCTTAAGAATCCACAAGGAAACTGCTGGAACTAATAGAAGATTTCAGCAAAGTATCAGGATACAAGATAAACATACAAAAAATCACTTGGATTCTTCTACAACAACAAAGAGAACTTTGAAAAGGAAATCATCAAATCAATACCATTTACAATAGCCCCCAAGAAGAAAAAAATACTTCTGAACAAATCTAACCAGACATGTAAAAGACCAATACAAAGAAAACCACAAGAAGCTACTGCAAGAAACAAAAAGAGACCTAACATAAGTGTAAAAATATTCCTTGTTCATGGATAAGAAGACCCAACACTGTGAAAATGTCTATTCTACCCATAGTGATCTACACATAAAATGCAATCCCGATTCGAATTCCAATGGAATTTTTTAATGATATGGAGAAACAAATCACCAACTTCATACGGAAAGGGGAGAGGCCCTTGATAAGTAAAGCATTACTGAAAAAGGAGAACAAAGTGAGAGGCCTCACACTACCAGATTGTATAACCTATTATACTTCCACAACAGTTAAAACAGCCTGGTACAACAGATACATAGATCAATGGAACAGAATTGAGAATCCAGACCTAAATTCATTCACCTAAGAGCAGCTGATATTTGACAAAAGCCCAATGTTCATTAAATGAGGAAAAGACAGTCTCTTTAACAAACGGTGCTGGCACAGCTGGATAGTCATCTGCAAAAAAATGAAATAAGACCCATACCTCATACCATGTACAAAAACCAACTCAAAATGGATCAAAAACCTAAATGCAAAATCTAAAACCATGGAAGAAAAAGTAGGGACAATGTTAGAAACCCTAATACATGGCATGAACAGTATACAAACTATTACTAACAATGCACACAAACACCAGAAGGGAAGCTAGATAACTGGTAGCTCCTAAAAATCAAACATTTAAGATCATCCAAAGACTTTACCAAAAAAATAAAAAGACAACCTACAGACTGGGAAAAAAATTTTGGCTATGACAAATCTGATCAGCATCTAATCTCTAAAATCTACAAGATACTGCAAAACCTCAACAGCAAAGAGACAAATAACCCAATTAAAAAATGGGCAAAGGATATGAACAGGCACTTCATCAAAGAAGACATTCAGGCGGCTAACATATGCATGAGGAAATATGATAATCAGCCATTAGATAAATGCAAATCAAAACTACAATGAGATACCATCTCCTCCCAACAAGGCTGGTATCCAAAAAACACAAAATAATAAATGTTGGAGAGGTTGTGGAGAGACTGGAACACTTATACACTGCTGGTGGGAATGTCAAATGGTACAACCACTTTGGAAATCGATTTGGCACTTCCTTAAAAAGCTACAAATAGAACTACCATAGGATCCAGCAATACCACTCCTTGAAATATATCCTAGAGAAATAAAAGCCTTCACAAGAATAGATATATTCACACCCATGTACATTGCTGCTCTGCTTACAATAGCAAAAAGATGCAATCAAGGTGACCATCAACAGGTGAATGGATAAACAAATAATGTAAATACACACAACGGAGTACTTTGCACAGATAAAGAACAAGGATTAATCCGTGAAACATCTCATAACGTGGAGGAATCTGGAAGGCATTATGTTGAGTGAAATCAGTCAGTGGCAAAAGGACATATATTGTATGAGACCACTACTATAAGAACTCAAGGAAAGGTTTAAACACAGAAGAAAACATTCTTTGGTGGTTACGAGGGCAGAGAGGGAGAGAGTGAGAAGGGTATTTGCTAATTAGATAGCAGACAAGAATTATTGTAGGTGAAGAGGAGGACAACACACAATATGGGGAAAGTCAGCACAACTGGACTAAACCAAAAGCTAACAAGTTTCCTGAATACATCTGAACACTTAGAGGGACGGAGTAGCTGGGGCAGAGGCTAGGGACCATGGTTTCAGGTGACACCTAGGTCAATTGGCATAACAAAACGTATTAAGAAAAAGTTCTGTATCCCATTTTAGTGAGTGGCGTCGGGTGTCTTAAAAGCTAGCAAGTGGCCATCTAAAATGCGTCAATTTGTCTCAACCCACCCGAAACAATGGAGAATGAAGAACACCAAAGACACAAGGAAAATATGAGCCCAAGAGACTGAAAAGGCCACATAAGCCACAGACTCCATCGGCTTGAGACTGGAAGAAGTAGATTGTGCCTGGCTACCATCAATGACTGTCCTGATGGGGAACACAACAGAGAATCCCTGATGGAGCAGGAGAAAAGTGGAATGCAGACCTGAAATTCTAGTAAAAAGACCAGACTTAATGGTCTGACTGAGACTGGAGGGACCCCAGAGGTCATGGCCGCCAGACTCCCTGATAGCCTGGGACTGAAACCATTCCTGAAAGCAACTCTTCAGACAAAGATTGGACTTGACTACAAGGCATAAAATAATACTGGAAAGGAGTGAGCTTCTCAGCTCAAGTAGACACATGAGACTATGTGGGCAGCTCCTGTCTGAAGGTGAGATGGGAAAGCAGAGGGGGACAGGGGCTGGTTGAATGGACACGAGAAATACAGGGTGGAGAGAAGGAGTTTGCTTTCACATTGCAGGGAGAGCAACTGGGGTCATATAACAATTTGTATATAAGTTTTTGTGTGAGAAACTGACTTGAATTGTAAATTTTCACTTGAAGTACAATAACAAAAAGAAAAAAAAATTAATTGGGAGAAAATAAGTCGTATTTACCATTGGAAGTAAATGCCTATGACTTGTTAAGTAGGTTATTAAACCTGCATTCTAAACAACAATCGAGTACAAGTTAGAAACTGTGGGTCCAGAAGCTGTAAAAATCACTTGTACCAGCAAGATGTAGGAGAAAGATAAATAAAAAAATACTACAAATAACAAATTAAAAAGTGTAATTTAGAAACAAGAAATTTTTCTGTTTTTAGGAGATTAAATACACCCATTTGGAAACACGTCCTCTAATTGTGGTTAATAAGTTATAAGTGCTGAGGAATCCTTATGTCCAGGTAAAGCAATTTTTTTTTATTAACTTTTATTGAGCTTCAAGTGAACATTTACAAATCAAGTCAGTCTGTCACATATAAGTTTATATACATCTTACTCCTTACTCCCACTTGCTCTCCCCCTAATGAGTCAGCCCTTCCAGTCTCTCCTTTTGTGACAATTTTGCCAGCTTCCAACTCTCTCTATCCTCCCATCCCCCCTCCAGACAGGAGATGCCAACACAGTCTCAAGTGTCCACCTGATACAAATAGCTCACTCTTCATCAGCATCTCTCGCCTACCCACTGTCCAGTCCCTTCCATGTCTGATGAGTTGTCTTCAGGAATGGTTCCTGTCCTGTGCCAACAGAAGGTTTGGGGACCATGACCGCCAGGATTCCTCTAGTCTCAGTCAGACCATTAAGTACGGTCTTTTTGTGAGAATTTGGGGTCTGCATCCCACTGATCTCCTGCTCCTTCAGGGGTTCTCTATTGTGCTCCCTGTCAGGGCAGTCATCGATTGTGGCCGGGCACCAACTAGTTCTTCTGGTCTCAGGATGATGTAGGTCTCTGGTTCATGTGGCCCTTTCTGTCTCTTGGGCTCTTAGTTGTCATGTGACCTTGGTGTTCTTCATTCTCCTTTGACCCAGGTGGATTGAGACCAATTGATGCATCTTAGATGGCCACTTGTTAGCATTTAAGACCCCAGACGCCACCTTTCAAAGTGGGATGCAGAATGTTTTCATAACAGAATTATTTTGCCAATTGACTTAGAAGTCCCCTTAGAGCATGGTTCCCAAACCCCCGCCCTTGCTCCGCTGACCTTTGAAGCATTCATTTTATCCGGGAACTTCTTTTGTTTTGGTCCAGTCCAATTGGGCTGACCTTCCATGTATTTAGTGTTGTCCTTCCCTTCACCTAAAGCAGTTCTTATCTACTAATTAATCAGTAAAAAACCCTCTCCCTCCCTTCCTCCCTCCCCCCTCGTAACCACAAAAGTATGTGTTCTTCTCAGGTTAAACTATTTGTCAAGATCTTATAATAGTGGTCTTATACAATATTTGTCCTTTTGCCTCTGACTCATTTCGCTCAGCATAATGCCTTCCAGGTTCCTCTATGTTATGAAATGTTTCACAGATTCATCACTGTTCTTTATCGATGTGTAGTATTCCATTGTGTGAATATACCACAGTTTATTTACCCATTCATCCGTTGATGGACACCTTGGTTGCTTCCAGCTTTTTGCTATTGTAAACAGAGCTGCAATAAACATGGGTGGGCATATATCTGTTTGCGTGAAGGCTCTTGTTTCTCTAGGGTATATTCCGAGGAGTGGGATTTCTGGGTTGTATGGTAGTTCTATTTCTAACTGTTTAAGATAACGCCAGATAGATTTCCAAAGTGGTTGTACCATTTTACATTCCCACCAGCAGTGTATAAGAGTTCCAATCTGTGTTTTTTCGATTAATGCCAGCCTTGTTGGAGTGAGATGGAATCTCATCGTAGTTTTAATTTGCATTTCTCTAATGGCTAATGATCGAGAACATTTTCTCATGTATGTGTTAGCTGCCTGAATATCTTCTTTAGTGAAGTGTGTGTTCATTTCCTTTGCCCACTTCTTGATTGGGTTGTTTGTCTTTTTGTGGTTGAGTTTTGACAGAATCATGTAGATTTTAGAGATCAGACGCTGGTCGGAGATGTCATAGCTGAAAATTCTTTCCCAGTCTGTAGGTGGCCTTTTTACTCTTTTGGTGAAGTCTTTAGATGAGCATAGGTGTTTGATTTTTAGGAGCTCCCAGTTATCTGGTTTCTCTTTGTCATTTTTGGTAATGTTTTGTATTCTGTTTATGCCTTGTATTAGGGCTCCTAGGGTTGCCCCTATTTTTTCTTCCATGATCTTTATCGTTTTAGTCTTTATGTTTAGGTCTTTGATCCACTTGGAGTTAGTTTTTGTGCTTGGTATGAGGTATGGGTCCTGTTTCATTTTTTTGCAAGTGGATATCCAATTATGCCAGCACCATTTGTTAAAAAGGCTATCTTTTCCCCAATTAACTGACACTGGTCCTTTGTCAAATATCAGCTGCTCATATGTGGTTGGATTTATATCTGGGTTCTCAATTCTGTTCCACTGGTCTATGTGCCTGTTGTTGTACCAGTACCAGGCTGTTTTGACTACTGTGGCTGTGTAATAGGTTCTGCAGTCAGGTAGAGTGAGGCCTCCCACTTTCTTCTTCTTTATCAGTAATGCTTTGCTTATCCGAGGCTTCTTTCCCTTCCAGATGAAGTTGTGATTTGTTTCTCTATCACCTTAAAAAATGACATTGGAAATTGGATCGGAAGTGCATTGTATGTATAGATGGCTTTTGGCAGAATAGACATTTTTACTATGTTAAGTCTTCCTATCCATGAGCAAGGTATGTTTTTCCACTTAAGTATGTCCTTTTGAATTTCTTGTAGTAGAGCTTTGTAGTTTTCTTTGTATAGGTCTTTTACATCCTTGGTAAGATTTATTCCTAAGTATTTTATCTTCTTGGGGGCTACTGTGAATGGTATTGATTTGGTGATTTCCTCTTCGATGTTCTTTTTGTTGATGTAGAGGAATCCAAGTGATTTTTGTATGTTTATTTTATAACCTGAGACTCTGCCAAACTCTTCTATTAGTTTCAGTAGTTTTCTGGAGGATTCCTTAGGGTTTTCTGTGTATAAGATCATGTCATCTACAAATAGAGATAATTTTACTTCCTCCTTGCCAATCTGGATGCCATTTATTTCTTTGTCTAGCCTAATTACCCTGGCTAGGACTTCTAGCACGATGTTGAATAAGAGCGGTGATAAAGGGCATCCTCCTTGTCTGGTTCCCGTTCTCAAGGGAAATGCTTTCAGGTTCTCTCCATTTAGAATGATGTTGGTTGTTGGCTTTGCATAAAAAAAAAAAATAGATGCCCTTTATTATGTTGAGGAATTTTCCTTCAATTTCTACTTTGGTGAGAGTTTTTATCATAAATGGGTGTTGGACTTTGTCAAATGCCTTTTCTGCATCAATTGATAAGATCATGTGGTTTTTGTCGTTTGTTTTATTTATGTGGTGGATTACATTAATGGTTTTTCTGATATTAAACCAGCCTTGCATAAAAAAAAAGTGCATACCTGGTATAAATCCCACTTGATCGTGGTGAATTACTTTTTTGATATGTTGTTGAATTCTATTGGCTAGAATTTTGTTGAGGATTTTTGCATCTATGTTCATGAGGGATATAGGTCTATAATTTTCTTTTTTTGTAGTGTCTTTACCTGGTTTTGGTATCAGGGAGATGGTGGCTTCATAGAATGAGTTGGGTAGTATTCCGTCATTTTCTATGCTTTGAAATACCTTTAGTAGTAGTGGTGTTAACTCTTCTCTGAAAGTTTGGTAGAACTCTGCAGTGAAGCCGTCCAGGCCAGGGCTTTTTGTTTTTGGGAGTTTTTTGATTACCGTTTCAATCTCTTTTTTTGTTATGGGTCTATTTAGTTGTTCTACTTCTGAGTGTGTTAGTTTAGGTAGATAGTGTTTTTCCAGGAATTCATCCATTTCTTCTGGGTTTGCAAATTTGTTAGAGTACAATTTTTCATAATAATCTGATACGATTCTTTTAATTTCAGTTGGGTCTGTTGTGATGTGGCCCTTCTCGTTTCTTATTCGGGTTATTTGTTTCCTTTCCTGTATTTCTTTAGTCAGTCTGGCTAATGGTTTATCAATTTTGTTAATTTTTTCAAAGAACCAGCTTTTGGCTTTGTTAATTCTTTCAATTGTTTTTCTCTTCTCTAATTCATTTTTTTTTTTTTATTTAGTTCAGCTCTAATTTTTATTATTTGTTTTCTTCTGTTGCCTGGTGGATTCTTTTGTTGCTCACTTTCTATTTGTTCAAGTTGTAAGGACAGTTCTCTGATTTTGGCTCTTTCTTCTTTTTGTATGTGTGCATTTATCGATATAAACTGACCTCTGAGCACTGCTTTTGCTCTGTCCCAGAGGTTTTGATAGGAAGTATTTTCATTCTCGTTGCTTTCTATGAATTTCCTTATTCCCTCCTTGATGTTTTCTATAACCCAGTCTTTTTTCAGGAGGGTATTGTTCAGTTTCCAAGTATTTGATTTCTTTTCCTTAGTTTTTCTGTTATTGATTTCTAGTTTTATTGCCTTGTGCTCTGAGAAGATGCTTTCTAATATTTCGATGTTTTGGATTCTGCAAAGGTTCGTTTTATGACCTAATATGTGGTCTATTCTAGAGAATGTTCCATGTGCGCTAGAAAAAAAAGTATGCTTTGCAGCAATTGGGTGGACAGTTCTGTATAAGGCAATGAGGTCAAGTTGGTTGATTGTTGTAAGTAGGTCTTCCGTGTCTCTATTGAGCTTCTTACTGGATGTCCTGTCCTTCTTCGAAAGTGGTGTGTTGAAGTCTCCTACTATAATTGTGGAGGTGTCTATCTCACTTTTCAGTTCTGTTAAAATTTGATTTATGTATCTTGCAGCCCTGTCATTGGGTGCATAAATATTTAGTATGGTTATATCTTCCTGATCAATTGTCCCTTTTATCCTTATGTAGTGTCCTTCTTTATCCTTTGTGGTGGATTTAAGTCTAAAGTCTATTTTGTCAGAAATTAATATTGCTACTCCTTTTTTGCTTGTTGTTTGCTTGATATATTTTTTTCCATGCTTTGAGTTTTAGTTTGTTTGTGCCTCTAAGTCTAAGGTGTGTCTCTTGTAGGCAGCATATAGACAGATTGTGTTTCTTTATCCAGTCTGAGACTCTCTGTCTCTTTATTGGTGCATTTAGTCCATTTACATTCAGCGTAATTATAGATAAATAAGTGTTTAGTGTTGTCATTTTGATGCCTTTTTATGTGTGTTGTTGACAATTTCATTTTTCCACATACTTTTTTGTGCTGAGATGTTTTTCTTAGTAAATTGTGAGATCCTCATTTTCGTAGTGTTTGGCTTTATGTTTGTTGAGTTGTTACATTTTTCTTGGCTTTTATCTTGAGTTATGGAGTTGTTATACCTCTTTGTGGTTACCTTGATATTTACCCCTATTTTTCTAAGTAAAAACCTAACTTGTAATGTTCTATATTGCCTTGTATCACTCTCCATATGGCAGTTCTATGCCACCTGTATTTAGTCCCTCTTTTTGATTATTGTGATCTTTTACATTTTGACTTCAGTGATTCCCTGTTATGAGCATTTTTTTTTAATTAATCTTAATTTGTTTTTGTGATTTCCCTATTTGAGTTGATATCAGGATGTTCTGTTTTGTGACTTCGTGTTTTGCTAGTGTCTGATATTATTGGTTTTCTGACCAAACAATATCCTTTAGTATTTCTTGTAGCTTTGGTTTGGTTTTTGCAAATTCTCTAAACTTGTGTTTATCTGTAAATATCTTAATTTCGCCTTCATATTTCAGAGAAAGTTTTGCTGGATATATGATCCTTGGCTGGCAGTTTTTCTCCTTCAGTGCTCTGTATATGTCGTCCCATTCCCTTCTTGCCTGCATGGTTTCTGCTGAGTAGTCTGAACTTATTGATTCTCCCTTGAAGGTGACCTTTCTTTTCTCCCTGGCTGCTTTTAAAATTTTCTCTTTAACTTTGGTTTTGGCGAGTTTGGTGATAATATATCTGGGTGTTTTTCTTTTTGGATCAGTCTTAAATGGGGTTCGATGAGCATCTTGGATAGATATCCTTTCGTCTTTCATGATGTCAGGGAAGTTTTGTGTCAGGAGATCTTCAACTATTTTCTCTGTGTTTTCTGTCCCCCCTCCCTGTTCTGGGATTCCAATCACAGGCAAGTTATCCTTCTTGATAGAATCCCACATGATTCTTAGGGTTTCTTCATTTTTTTAATTCTTTTATCTGTTTTTTTTTTTTTTCAGCTACGTTGGTGTTAATTCCCTGGTCCTCCAGATGTCCCAGTCTGCATTCTAATTGCTCAAGTTTGCTCCTCTGACTTCCTATTGCGTTGTCTAATTCTGTAATTTTATTGTTAATCTTTTGGATTTCTACATGCTGTCTCTCTATGGATTCTTGCAACTTATTAATTTTTCCACTATGTTCTTGAATAATCTTTTTGAGTTCTTCAACTGTTTTATCAGTGTGTTCCTTGGCTTTTTCTGCAGTTTGCCTTATTTTTTTCTGATGTCTTGAAGCATTCTGTAAATTAGTTTTTTATATTCTGTATCTGATAATTCCAGGATTATATCTTCATTTGGGAAAGATTTTGATTCTTTTGTTTGGGGGGTTGGAGAAGCTGTCATGGTCTGGTTCTTTACGTGGTTTGATATTGACAGCTGTCTCCGAGCCATCACTGGGAAACTAGTTTTTCCAGAAATTCCACTAAAAAAAATGCAATCAGATCCCTATCAGAACTGCCTTTGGATTATAACTGCCACTTTGTTCCCTGTATGGATGAAAGTCCAAGATTTGGATCATATATGCTTGGCTGTAGCTGGTTCTGTGTTTTTAGTCCAATTAGGGGTGGATTTTTGGTCCCTGGGTTTTTTGTGGTTCCTTCTCTCAGGCCGGAAGAGTGGGTTAGGAAAAGACCAAAAGAAAAAAAAAAAATGGGGGGGAAGCAAAGCCGCCGCAGCAACGGAGCTGTTCTCCCTCTGGCTCAGGAAATTCCAATGTTAATGAAGCCAACTGGGGAGGGTGGGGGAGGGATCAGAGAGATAGGAGAGTAGCACCTCGGAATATAGCCAGAGTTGCTTGTCTTGCTTGGAATGACTATTATATCTGAGATTCCCGCAGGGGCATCGCCTATGTGTGTTGGCTGTGTGGAGATTGCCCCCGGGGGTCTGGCCCACTGAAGCCGCAGTCAGATCCTCCACTGCCAGTCCAAATACTAGCGTCAAGGTTCCCCTGCTGGGACGCTGCACGCCCGGCTCCAAAATCAGTTGCTGCCTCCTGGGGATTTCTGGTCCCAGCAGCCGCGTGTCCGAGCCGCCCCCGCGGACCAGCTGGGCCCCCTCCCGGGGTTAGTTCAGGGGAGTAGGGCTGCACCCTGTGCTTGCGCTGTGACAGCGCCCAGTCAAATACCAGGCGCCAGGGTTCCCCTGCTGGGACGCAGCACTCCCAGCTCCAAAACCAGTCACTGCCTCCCGGGGAGTTCTCCAACCAGCCGCATCACCACGCTGCCCGTGCGGACTGGCTGGGCCCTTCCCGGGTTCAGTTCAGGGGGGTAGGGCTGCACCCCTTGTTTGTGCTGTCACAAGATTTATGAGTTCAGCTCCCCTGGGCCCAGAGGCCCGGCGCCAAGATTACCTGACTGGGACGCTGGCTCCAGCCTCCGAAAACATTCGTTGCTTTCCCGTATTTGTTCGTTTTCCATCTCTAAATATGTGTTTGTTGTTCAGCGTTCATAGGTTGTTATGTATGTGATTGATTCACTTGTTTTTCCAAGTCTTTGTTGCAAGAGGGATCTGGGGTAGCGTCTACCTAGTCCGCCGTCTTGGCCCCCAATAAATTTTTTATTAGGCAAGATGCACCAGTAAGTGAACTACACCTACTCCTCAGTTATCGACACGGTTAGGCTCCAAAGACCAGATTATTATGCAAAAATAGGCATTATATGGAAATGGGAGATGACCATATCAGATCACAAAATGGAGGATGACTACATCATTACATAACTGCCAAATTACATAATTACATAACTGCCAAATTGCATTATTATATAACTGCCAAACCACGGAGAATCATTGCCCAGCCAATCTGACATGTAACCTTAACCATTAAAGCCAGTGTTACTCTCACCTTGCACCTTTGCATTTGTTACTGTCAGACATACATTATCAATGTGCAAAATAGTCAGATAGTAGATTTTTTTCTATTGTCATAAATGTGAAATTTTTGATAACAAGTCAATAACTGAGGAGAAGGTATCCCCAACTCTTAGGTATTCAGGACCATGGTAAGCAGGTCCTGCCAAAATTATGACAGTAACGGCTACCTAAGCAAAGCTCCTTAGAGCAGCATTTTTCAAACTTTGAGTTGTGACCCATTAAAAAACAAAACAAAACAAAAAACCCACAGAAAACAATTGCCGTTGAGTTAACTGTCAGAGTAGAACTGTGCTCCATAGGGTTTTCTATGGTTGGTTTTGCTAATGGCCAGGCTTTTCTCCCGAGGTCCCTCTGGGTAGACTTGAACCTCCAAGCTTTTGGTTAGCAGCTGAATGTGCTAACCTTTTGTATTACCTAGGAACTCCAGCAACCCACTGGTGGGTCATATATCAATTATTAGAGTCACAATGAGCAGTTTTTTTTTTTTTTTAAAGAAAGATACAAAACAGATGAGAGTAGGTCAGAAAATATCAGGAAGGGTAAGTAGTGTTTTGTAAAACATTTGTTGATTTATGTATGTTTATGTGTGTGTGTATATATTAGGACATGGTGTAAAAGGTATTTTCTGATTAAAAAGAGATTAAAAACTGAAAAGAAAATAGAAGATGGAAGGGGCACACAGAGTCACTATAAGAAAAAGAATTGGTCGACTTTCAACCATTTCAGGAGGAAACATATGATCAGGAACCAATGGTACTGAAGAAAGAAGTGCAAGCTGCACTGAAGGCATTGACAAAAAATAAGGGCCCGGGAACTGAAGAAATACCATTTGAGATGTTTCAATAAACGGAGTGGTGGAAGTGCTCACTGGTCTAGCCAAGAAATTTGGAAAACAGCTACTTGGCCAACTGACTGGAAGAAATCCATATTTATGTCTAGTCCCAAGAAAGGTGATGGAACTGAAACCATTCCTGAAAGCAACTCTTCAGACAAAGATTGGACTGGACTACAAGGCATAAGATAATACAGGCAAGCAAAATTTTGCTGAAGATCACTCAAAAGCAGCTGCAGCAGTATATCAACAGGGAACTGCCAGAAATTCAAGCTGGATTTAGACAAGGATGTGGAACCAGGGATATAATTGCTGATATCAGATGGATTCTGGCTAAAAGCAGTGAATACCATAAAGATGTTTACCTGTGGTTTATTGGTTATCCAAAGGCATTCGACTGTGTGGATAATAACAAATTATCCACAACATTGTGAAGAATGGGAATGCCAGAACACTTAATTGTGTTTGTGAGGAACATTTACATAGATCAAGAGGAGTTGTTTGAACAGGACAAGCAGAGACTGCATGGTTTAAAGTCAGGACAGGTGTGCGTCAGGGTTGTATCCTTTCACCACACCTATTCAATCTGTATGCTAAACAAATAATCTGAGAAGCTGGGTTATATGAAGAAGAATGGGGCATCAATATTGGAGGAAGACTTGTTAACAACCTGTGTTATGCAGATGATGCACTCTTTCTTGCTGAAAGTGAAAAGAACTTGAAGCACTTACTGATAAAGATCAAGGGCTGTAATCTTGAGAATGGATTATGCCTCACCATAAAGAAAACAAAAATCCTCACAACTGGACCAATAAGCAACATTATGATAAATGGAGAAAAGATTGAAGTTGTCAAGAACTTCATTACACTTGGATCCACAATCAACACCCATGGAACCAGCAGTCAAGAAATCAAAAGAAGCATTTCATTGGGCAGATCTGCTGCAACAGGCCTCTTTAAAGTGTTGAAAAGCAAAGATGTCACCTTGAAGGCTAAAGTGTGCCTGACCCAAGCCATGGTGTTTTCAATCACATCATATGCATGCAAAAGCTGGAAAAAGAATAAGGAAGACAGAAGAAGAATTGATGCCTTTGAATTGTGGTGTTGGTGAAAACATTAAATATACCATGGGCTGCCAAAAGAATGAACAAATCTGTCTTGGAAGAAGTACAACCAGAACGCTCCTTAGAAACAACGATGGTGAGACTTCATCTTGCGTACTTTGGATGTGTTGTCAGGAGGGATCAGTCCCTGAAGAAGGACATCATGCTTGGTAAAGTACAGGATCAGCAGAAAAGAGGAAGGCCCTCAACAAGATGGATTGACACAGTGGCTGCAAGAATGGGCTCGAGCATAACAATAGTTACAAGCATTGTGCATGACCGAGCAGTGTTTTGTTCTGTGGTACATAGGGTCGCTATGAGTTGGAATTGACTAGACAGCACCTAACAATAACAACAGCAATCCCATCCCACCCATCACCCGGTTGGGCGTCCATTCTCTGCGTCCCCAGATGCCCTTGTTGAACTCCGTTATTGCCTCCACCACATTAGAGTCATTGTCTGTTTGGATGAGGGCTCAGAGGAAACTCCATGTGTTTCCTTCATAGGACTTAACGTCTCCTGGGCCTGATGCATCTGTGGAGGGACCATGGTCACTTTTCACATCAGTGTGTCCTCCATTCTCACACAGGGTATGACTTATGGGAAGAGCATAGTGAATGCTTGTTGAATGTATGAAAGACTGAATGCTTATATGTATCTTCCATCCTTCAATGTGCTCCAAGTGTGCTGGCACCATTCCTATCCCCCGTCTGCCCACACAGATGCTAACTCAGAGTGCAGTTGGTAAAGGCCTGCTGAATCTGCTGAACGTTGAGAACGTCCTTTCGCACTGACTGGGGCCAGAAACACATGCTCTGCTCTTTGCATTGGAAGCCCAGCTGCAGGCAGAAACTCCTGTCTTGAGCAGGAATCAGACTGGTGGAGTTCAGCTCAGCAGTCAGATGCCTAAGGTTTCTCTACCATTTGGGAGTTGTATGACTTTGGGGAAGCCACCTAAACATTCTAAAAACATTCTAGGCCTCAGGTATTAAAAAGTGAAGAAAACATGAATTGATTTACCCCAAGATGACTTAAAGAATTCTGCCATCTCCTCTTCCTTACCCCAAAATTTCATAGCCCCATTCCCTGTTGCTCACAAGGTAGCTTGGCATTAAAGGCCTGGACAAAGACTGGGTGCAGCACAACAGGTCCTGTGTTTCTACCTTTGCCCTCTGGCTTGCGCTGTTCCCAGACTGGCTGAGGCTTCTGTTCCATACCTGGAACACACCCTCATCCTTCAAACCTCAGGTTGAATGATGCTGCCCCCATTAGCCTTTTCATCTTCTCCACGGAGGTTAATTTTTTCTATGCCTCCATTGCCCTTCATACCTGTTCAATTGCACTTCGGACTTGCTGCTCACATTACAAACATCACACGCATGCCCTTTTTCCATAATTATTTTGAACACTTTTGGGGGGAGGCAGCCCTGGAGTCATTTGCATGGTCTCAAGCCTAGTAATGCTTAGAGGTTCCTGGGCATTATTTAATAAATTCTAGGGGACTGAGGGGACTGGGAAGTCCATCTCAGTTCCTCATGCCAGGGTTTGAAATCATTTCTCCTGGCCCATGATCAAGAACATGGAGTTTCAGAACTAGACAGCACCTCCAGTCCACCGTCCACCCTCTGCATAGCTGGGAAACTGAGGTCAAGAGAGAGGAAGGACCAATCTCGAGTTACAAACAAGTTCAGACAGGGCCGGATCCAGATTCAGGCCTCACACACCCCAGTCTCTTCCTAATTAACCCTTATTGGCCTCTTGTCCTCTGTATTTTATCTTTTCGGGGGTTATTGTATGTAAATGGTATTGTTTTCTTGATTTCCTTTTCGAAGTTCTGAGTGTTAAGGAGCCCAGCTGATTTTTGTGTGCTGGTCTTGTACCTGGAAACCCTGGTGGCATAGTGGTTAAGTGCTACGGCTGCTAACCAAAGGGTCGGTAGTTCGAATCCGCCAGGCGCTCCTTGGAAACTCTATAGGGCAGTTCTACTCTGTCCTATAGGGTCGCTATGAGTCAGCATCAACTCAACAGCAGTGGGTTTCGTTTTTGTTTGGGTTGGTCTTGTACCCTACAATGTCGCTGAATTATTCTATTAGATCCAGCAGTTTTCTTGTGGAGTCCTTAAGGTTTTTTACATATATAGGATCATATCATCTGCAAATAAAGATACTTTTACTTCTTCCTTTCTGATTTGGATATTTTTATTTCTCTTTTTCACCTTATTTGGCTGTTGGTTTTGCATATATGTCCTTAATTATGTTGAGGAATTTCTTTTCTATTCCTATTTTGCTGAGAATTTTTATCAGAAAAGAATGTTGGATTTTATCAAATGCCTTTTTTCATCTATTGAGATGACCTTGTGTTTCTTTTCCTTTGATTTATTTATGTGGTGAGTTACATCGTTTAATTTTCTGTGTTAAACCACCTTTGTGTTCCTGATACGAAATCTGCTTAATCATGGTGTATGATTCTCTTAAAGTGTTGTTAGGGAGTTTCTCTCCACTTTCTGTGTTTTGGAAGAGTTCAGGTAGAATTGGTGTCAACTCTCCTCTCAAAGTTTGGTAAAATTCCTCAGTGAAGCCAGCTGAGCCAGGGAATTTTTTGTTGGGAGTTTTTTGACGACATCTTCAATATCTTCTTTTGTTATCGGCCTGTTATATGTTCTACCCCTACTTGTGTTAGTTTAGGTAGGTAGTGTGTTTCTAGAAATTTGTTCTTTTATTTACTACATTTTTAAATTTATTGGACTACAAATTTTCTTAGTATTCTGTTATGATCCTCTTTATCTTCATTGGATTTGTTGCGATGTCTCCAGTTTCATTTATTTTGACTCTTTGCTTCATGTCATTTTTTTCCTTTATCAGTTGGGCAAGTGGTTTGCCAATTTTACTGATCCTCTTGAAGAATCAATTTCTAGTCTTTTTGATTCTTTCTATTGTTTTTCTGTTTTCTATTTCATTTATTTCTGCTCTGATCTTCATTATGTCCTTGCTTCTGGTAACTTTTGTCTTCTTTTGCACTTCCTTTTGTATTTGTTCAAATTGTCAGGTTAAATTATTGATTTTGGACCTTTCTTTTTTTAATGTATGTATTTATTGCTATAAATTTCCCTCTGATCACTGCTTTCGCTTCATCCCAAAGGTTTCGGTATGTTGCGTTTTTATTCTTGTTTAATTCTAAATATTTTTTTAATTTCACTTTTGATTTCTTCTATGACCCCATAGTTTTTTTTAGTAATATGTCGTTTAGTTTCCATGTATTTAATTTATTTTGCTTGTTCTCCCTGTTATTGATTTCTAATTTCATACCATTATGGTCAGAGAAGATGCTTTGCATAATTTTAACCATTTCAAAGTTATTGGGGCTTGCTTTGTGGCCTAAAATATGGTTTATTCTGCAGAAGAGCCTACATGCCTTGGAGAAGAATATCTATTGTACTACTGTTGGGTGGTATGTTTTATTTATGTGTATGAGTCTCAGTTGGTTAATAAATCCAATTCAGACTCATTGCCACCTAATAGGACAGAGTAGAACTGTTCCGTAGTGTTGCCAAGGGGTGGTTGGTGGATTCAATCTGCCAACCTTTCTTTTTGATTAGCAGCCTAGCTCTTAACCACTGCGCCACCAGGGCTCCAGTTGGTTAAGAGCATTATTTAAATCATCTGTATTTCTATCGACTTTCTAGTTGTTCCGCCTATCGACAAAAGTGGTGTGTTAAAATCTCCTGCTGTTATTGTAGGTCTGTTTATTTCTCTCTTCAATTCTGTTAGACTTTGTTTTATAAATTTTGGAGTTCTGACATTAGGCAAATGAATATTTATAACTTTATGCACTGCTGGCAAATTGACCTTTAATCATTATATAATGTCCTTCCTTGTCTCTTATAATGGATTTTGAGTTAAAGTTTATTTTGTCAGATATTAATATTGCCATCCCAGTTTTATTTTAGTTATTGTTTGTTTCATATATCTTTTTCCATCCTTTGATTTTTAACCTATTTATGTTTTATCTAAGATGTGTTGTTATAGAGAACATATTAACGAATAGTGTTGTTTTATCCATTCTACCACTCTCTGCCTCTTGTCTGGTACTTTTAGTCCATTTACATTCAGTGCAATTAATGATAGGTAGGAATTTACTGCTGTCATTTTGTAATACTTTTTTTGGTGTTAATGGTTTCTTTGTTCTTTACTTTCTGTGCTGTGACCTTTTCGTATATATATATATATTTGTCCTCTTTCCACACAGGTTTTTTTTGGTTATTTGTTGTTTTGTGTTTACTGAGTGTTTTTGATTTTCTTTCTCTTTATTTTGGTGAGAAGATTTATTAATTTTCTTTTTGGTTAACCTAAGTTTGCATTTATCCTCCTATACTTAAAACATTCTGTTATATCTTCAAAGATACTTCCTCTCACTATAGAAGTTCTTTAATTATACTAGTCATTCTCCCTTTTTTTTTTGAAATTGTTGTCTTTTAAAATTGAACATTTCTCGTTCCCTGTAATCAATGTTTTAGCTTTATTTTACTTTTGTGAAGCCTTTACCTGGCTTGGAAATTGGGTGATGCTATCCCATGTCTTTATCTCAGGTTGTTGTCTGATGTAATTTGTTTTCTCTCTGTTGGACTAACTTTAATATTTTTTGTAGGACCAGTCTGGTGGCTAAAAAGTGCCTTAATTTCTGCTAATTTTGCCCTCTTTTCTGAAAGACAATTCTGCTGGATATATGATTCTTGCTTGGAAGTTCTTTCTTTAAGGGCTTTGTATATGTCATCCCATTGCCTTCTTGTCTGCATGGTTTCTGATGAGCAATCACCATTTAGTCTTATTGATGCTCCTTTGTAAGTGATATTTCACTTTTCAGGAGCTGCTCTCAAAATTCTTTTTTGTCTTTGGTCTGGATAGTTTGATTACTTTGTGAGTTTCTTTTGAGGTTTATCCTATATAGGGATCTTTGAGCTTCTTAGATGGAAATCTTCTTGTCTTTCATGATATTTAGGAAGCTTTCTTCTGTTCTGTCTTCAAAAATTGTCTCTGCACTCTCTCTCTCTTTCCCTTCTAGTATTTCTAATGTTCGTATACTATTCCTCTTGATGCTGTCCCACATAACCCTTAGGCTTTCTTTATTTTAATTCAGTCTTTTTTTCTGATTGTTCCTCAAACAAATTAGAATCAAGGATTTGTCCTCTAATTCACTGATTCTTCCACTGATTCATTTCTACTTCTGTTTACTTCCATTGATTATTTCTGGTATTTTATTTCCCTATTGAGTTGGTCATTTTGTTCTTGTATTGTTTTCCTGTATTCGTTGAAGTTTTTTTTGGTGTGTTTTCCTTGATCTTCTTGAGGAACCTAAATATTAGTCTTTTGAATTCCTTGTCAGGTAGTTCTATTATCAGTTCTTCCTCAAAAAGATTTTCCATCCCTTTGTTTTGCTCATTTTCTTGAGCCATCTTTCCCATTTCTTCATATGATTTGTAACTGACTACTGTCTACAAGACATTAAGGTATCATTTTTTTAATATATATAATTCTTTATTGATTGTGTGTTCTAATTTTGTTTTGTTTTGTTTGGTATCAGGAGCTTAGCTTCTTCTCTTTCTCTTTAGAATGTCTTTCTACATTTGTATTATTTTAACTGTTGTTTTGTGATACTGGCCTATGTATGACTTTGGTGGTGTCAGTTGACTGGGTGTGATTTCTTCTCACCAGTGGGTATGGTGTGTTGCACATACATGGGAGTCCTCTGTCATTATGTCTTTTCTTACATAAGTGGAGGTGTGAGAATAGTTTCCTTTCCTGATGTGAGGCATCAAGTGTTGTGTCTTGAGGGTCCCTCCACAACTCTTGAGAAACATTTTGGTTCTTCTGTGTTGGTGCTAGCAGTTACTTCTTCTGCTGCAGGGCAGGACAGGTCTCTTCATAACCACAGGGAGGGAGTACTACCCAAATGGACAGGGTAGACCTTCTGTGCAGGCAGGAATTGGTGTCTCAGCAGTTGGGGGGGGGGGACAAGGGTATCAGTGCATGTGCAGTCAGCCTGCAGGGACCATCTGGGTGTGGGATGGGTGTTACTACACCCCAGTGATCATTGGGAAAAGGCACAGAGAGCTTCGGTTCATCTTTGGGTGGGGGCACAGTGGCATATCTGCTGGTTCCTGGGCGAGGATGCTGGTGTGCACCTGCCAGGCTGTGCCAGGTGGTCACTAGGCAAAGGTGTCCCTACTTGGCCATGCTGAGTGATCACTGGATGGGTGCATGGGCATGCACCTGCTGGTCACTGGGCTAGGGCATGAGGTCATGCCTGCCCATTGCTGGGCAGTGGTGGAGAGTCACACTGCCAGTCACTGTGCAAGTATGCAGGGGAGCCTGCCAGTAACTGGGGGTGCAAGAAGCACACCTGTCAGTCACTAGGAGGAGGGCATGTAGAGCACTTCTGCAGGTTGCTCGTCAGGGTGCACAGGAGCATGCTGCTGGTCACCAGGTGGGGTTGCAGGAAGTGTACCTGCCATTCTCTGGGCATGAGTGCAGGGGTGCTCTTGCTAGGCCATGCCAGGTGATTGGGGCTTGACCTGCCTAAATGTGAAAGGAAGGAGGTGGCTGCATGGGACTGTCTAGGTGAAGGACTTTTAGTTGTCACTCTATGGTTTTGCAACTCAATGGATGCTTCCCATCTAAATGATCGGGCACAGACATTGGTGAGCAGTCCTGCCCCTAGTTCCTGGCTCACTTCCTTCTCTGTAGTTGCCAGGATCACTGGAGTGCTTGCATGCCTTTCTGTACTTTCCCTTTTTAGTCTCAGCTCATGTTCTGCTCACCTTGTTTCATTCCAGGTTTGTTTATACTGTATTTCTGCCTCTTGTTGAGACTTCCATGGAGTTGCCTTCCCATGCTCCTCACGGACGAACACTGCTTGCTTTGTCTTAAGATGGCCATGCTGTGCTGGGCTGGCTGGCAGGGTGCCAGTGATCCATAAATCTTGGTGTCCACTGTTTCCGTTCTCTCTCTCCTTTTACCCAGTGCTCAGTCTAATTCTTCAGCCTTGATGCTCAGGGTTCAAGATTGTTATTTGTAACTGTTTCACTTGTTTTCTTTAGTCTTTGTTGTAGGGAAACATTATGATGTGTCTATCTAAGCTGCCATCTTCAGGGCAATTAGGTGCTTTTTCAACGTACAATTCTTTCGTTCTTTCAGGAAATTTATTCCTAGCAATTTTATTTGATGCTGTGGCATATTGAATTGTTTTCTTAATTTTATTTTTTGATTGTTCAGTCCTCTTGTTGTTCTTATTAGGTCTTGAGTCAATTTTGGCTCATAGCAACCCCATGTGACAGACAGAGTATAACTGCCTCATAGTGTTTTCTAGGCTGTAATATTTATGGGAGAAGATCCATAGGTCTTTCTCCTGAAAAGATTAGTGCTATTGTATACAAATACACTTTATTTTTGTATATTCATTTGCATCCTGCAAACTTGCTGAATTTATTTACTACTTCTATGTGTTTTTTACTGGATTCCTCAGGATTTTTTATATACAAGTACATGTCATGTGTTAATAAAGATAGCTTTACTTCTTTTTCAATCTGTATGCCTTTTGTTTATTTGACTCACATCCACACCACCAACTCACAGTCTCTACTGGAAACTGCAGGAGAGCTTTTTGCCCCTGAGATGTCTTACCAGCACTCTCTGCTGAAACCTTAACATTTTAATCACTGTAAAGGAGAAATCCTCAAAGGAATTCTAATGTTTACCACAGAGCATATATTGAATGGTACAATGGGAGCTGACAGGCAATAAATTGATAACTGACACACCATCACAAGTGAAATCCACAGCTCTTCCTCTGATTAAGTGGAATAAAAGGAACATTAATGCTTGAAGGACAGCTCTATCATCTAATATATTATATAATTTAATTTTCATGACCCTGAAAAGATAGGCATTCATACCTTCATTTTATGATTGAGGAAATGAAAGCAAAGAAATATTATAATTGTCAGTCCAAAGTCATATACATCTAGCAGGGGTGACATCTCTGGTGACTACAGGACCCACTGAGTTGTAAGTGTGTGCTCTAGCCATTGTGCAGCACTGTCTTAAGTTAATATTTGTTACGAAAACTAAATATTTTTGGAGGTATCCAAACTAGCACAGGAAAGAAGTAAAAAGTTCTCTCCCAAATCTGATGGCACAGGGATGAGAGCATCCAGTGTTTTCCACATAAAATGAAAAATCCAGTGGTGAACGTAACAAATGAAAGCAATTTATTGACTCTACTGAGTTGTTGTGATTTCTTGCTAGAAGCAGTGGAATATTACTTAGATGGTTTGCTCTGTGCCCTATTGGTTTTCTCATTTGGACCAAATTTATTAGGGTTGCTAAAAAAAACATATGAAACATTCTCCCCTATTTCATACCTTAGTAAGAAAAATATAGAAGCATAATATCCACCATAAATGAATGGATAATCAACCTAATGAAAAAGTATAACTTGTTCAAATAGAAGCAAAACTAAGCACTATTAACTAAGCATATCTTTTTCTTAATTTTCTAGATCATAGTGTCATGAGTACCACAGGAAGGCCTCTCCTCTTTCTTCCCTAAGTTTCTGGAGGAGAATTTCAGGGAGGTGGCAGTAGCATCCAGAATGACACATGGGAGGAGTTATACATTGCTAATTACAGATCATAGATCAGATTTCAATGTTGTAGAATTGAAATGATAACACTACTTCTTTTCAGGTTATCTTTTCCCATCAAGTAAATAATTTCATCCACCTAACAAATACGTATTGAGCAGGTCACTTGTGCAAGGCTGTGGGAAAAAGCTGGGCATCTCTAAATTAAATCAGAAATCCTGAGCTCAAGGGAATAAATTAAAAGTCTCCTATAAAGTAGGCAAATGGTCAATGGTTCATGCAAGCTCAAGGAAGAGAAGCTTTAATTACTTAGACACTCCCAACCTGGCCACTGTTTCCAAGGAGAAGAGTGCACTTGGGACTAAAAATCATGCAACTATAGAATGATCATAGTAACCCATGCCCTATGTAGTTTCTGAGAAGCTGAAATAAACTGAAATAAACACAGCATATAGTTGGGGACTATCAAATGTCTACTCCTTTTTTCCAACTTTATGACCCATACCTAGGAAATTTCAAAGCTGTCCAAGTTGAGATGAAATTTTTAACGCATTTATTAAAAGCATGATGAGTTGTGGCACCTCAACTATCCCAGAATCACTGTCCACAGGAAATCACAGGGCAGTGTGTCAGAAGCTGTGCCAGCACAGCCTGGGTGCTGAGACAAGGAGCAGATGCACTAAGAGAATCCAATCCTGGGTATATGATGACCCTTCCTTTCTCTTGACTTGTAAGGCCAAACTTGGGTACCAATAACCACTTGCCATTGAGTGATTCTGACCTATGGTGACCCCATGTGTGCCCTACAGGGTTATGAAATGGCTACAATCTTACAGAAGTAGACTGCCAGGCCTTTCTTCTGAGTCATCCCTGGGTGGATTCAAACTGCAAGCCTTTCAGTTACTAGCTGAGTCCTTTAACATTTGTGTCACTCAGGGACTCCAATAAAAAAAAATATTACATGAGTACTACCAGAAGACTGTACAATGAATTGCTTAAGTAGAAACTCTTAAGCATGTGTATGTTCTTAATCATAAGTATAAGTATAATGAAATAAGGTAACACTAAAGTAAATTAAATAATATTTCATGATTATATTGGGCTTTCACACTGGTAGACACAGGAAAGAAGGCCACCACTAACTGAGTGCTTCTTATAGGCACAGAGCCTTAGTAACGTGATTCAAAGAAATTATTCTCTTTAATTTAATCTTCACAACAACCTATAAGTAAAGTATGATTATTCCCACTTTTCTGATGGACAGAGGGGAATGTGAGGTACTGAATCTCAAAGTGGTCAGTTGTAAGTTTATAAGTGCCAAAGCTGAGGCTGGATTCTAAAAAAAAAAAGGTCTTACTAATTTGAACTTTTCTCCCATTTTTGTTGCAGGCTTTTGCTAATGATATATATTCTGACAGGGGCCAGACAAGCATTGCATTATTTTATAATCTGTTTATCCCTTGACCAGTTGAAGGACATTGGTTTGTTTCCAGTTATTGGTGATTATGAAGAAAACTGCTATAATCATTTATGTACAGGTTTTTGTGTGAAAATAAATTTTCATTTTACTTGGGTAAATACCAAAGAATGGAATCGATGGGCCATATGGTTAGTATATGTTTAAGTTTATAAGAAACTTCCAAACTGTTTTCCATAGTGGTTGTACCATTTTACATTTTTACCAGCAGTGTGTGAGTTGCTCCACATCCTGACTAGTACTTTATATTTTCAATATTTTTTAGCCATTCCGATAGGTGTGTAAAACCAAACCAAAACAAATACACTGCCGTTGAGTCAATTACAACTCATAGTGACCCTATAGGACAAAGTAGAACTGCCCCATAAGGTTCCCAAGGATCAGCTGGTGGATTCAAACTGCAGACTTTCTGGTTAGCAGCTGGACTTTTAACCACTATGCCCCCAGGGCTCCAATACATATGTGTTGTTGTTAGGTGCAGTCGAGTTGGTTCTGACTCATAGTGACCCTATAGGACAGTGTAGAACTGCCCCATAGGTTTTCCAAGGAGTGGCTGGTGGATTTGAACTGCTGACTTTTTGGTTAACAGCCAAGCTCTTAATCACTGCACCACCAGGTCTGTGTTAATAGGTGTGTAGTGGTATCTTAGTTAGGGTTTTAATTTGCATTTTTTTAGTGGCTAGGAAAAAAGACCAGGTGATCTACTTTCAAAATTTAGCCAGTGAAGATGGTGGCTTCTTCTCAAGAATTATAATGTCCCCCTGCACCAAAGTCCCAAAACACCAAGAGAAGCAGAAGCTGATAACAATTTCAGAAACATGAACATAAAAAAAGAAGGTCCAAGAACTGAACCAAAAAGCAACTGAAATGAAAAAGTGAACAAAATGAGGAGTAGCACAGAATGGAAGAGCTCAGCCAGCTGTCCCAGTCCGATGTCACTATCTTAAGACAGCCTGCAGTGACCCTGGGTGAAGAACACGGGAAAGCAAATTCATGCCTTTCCCAAAAGGGAGAGAACATCTATAGACACACCCGGGGAGAAGCAAAAGCAGGGAGGAAGCCAGGATCCAGGACCAGAGATACTCAGGAGTGGTGGCCCCTGACCTCAGGGTGAGTGGTGTTCACAAGGTGGCAGACTGACAGAGTATATGTGAGAGGTCTCCTACCCAACCGGAACCTAGGTGACCCCTCTTCTTGCACTCAAGTGGAGGCAGGTTGCAATGGCCATGAGGCATGCTGGCACCAGTGTGTGCTAGCCAGAGAGATGCACTCCCCCTCACTCAATCCTGGTCAGAGGCTAAGCAGAGGGTTTCATACCTTGACCACCTCTCTTGACTAAGGAACCATGACATGAGCCTCTACCCTTTCACAATACCCCAACCAACCCCATCCACTACCCTCCTTCCCCACTCAATAAGCATGACTAGGGGCATCCCTATGCATGTGCTTGCCTACCATCTACACCCGCCCAAGGGCCTGGTGGGAGGTAGCAGCAGCTCGACTGCTCAAGAGCCTACTTGTTGCTCCCTCTTCCTTCCCCCTTTCCTGTGAGGAGCAGAAGAGATATGACTGCATATGTACCCCATCACTCCTTCCTCTCTCCCCTCTGCCCTGTGCAAGGCGGGTGAGACATGACTGCACATGCATCCACCTGGTGTACCTCCCTTCCTCACCTCACCCACTGAAAGTGGAGATGTTGCAACTGCACGTGCATCCTTTCTGCTGCCATTTCCTCTCTACCCCCACACAGTGAAAAGTGAAAGTGGTGCCAGAGTGCACTCATCTGCACACTGCACAGTCCTCCCTCTCCCCATCCACTGACAGCTGACTCAGCACACATTGCCTGCCATTCCTTCCCTCCTCCCCCTGCCAAGGGAGAGGCCAAGATGGCATGACTGTGTATGCACCAGATCGTTACTCCCTTCTACCACCCACACCTTATTCCCAACTGGCAAGAAGCAATGACCACACCCACACTTGCTCACCACACCCACCATACCAGCCAATCCATCTATTCATCGATCACCAGTCCCCACCTCTGTGCCACTGAACCAAAGACAGGCAGAGGCCAGAGCCAGAACAACCCACCCTCAGCTGCCTAGCAAGATGAGTAAACAGACAACCAAGCTCTCATGCCCACCTGATACCCCCTCTCCCAGAGACAGGTAGAGAGTGCTCCAGCATATCCAGTCTAGCCACCAGAGTACCAAACCATCCATGCCTGCCAGGAATCATCAAAACAAAACAAAACAAAAAACAGGACCCAACAAACAATTGCACAATTAATTAATAAATACAACAGCCTCTTAATGTTCTGAAGACAACAGACAATTGCAAATTACTTAAAGAAGCAGAGTAAGATGGCCCAAAAAGTTACCAAACAACAAGAAAACCTCCCTATGGAGAGGAAGTCAAGGCGATATCAAGAAATAAATGACTGCTTTGAACTTAGGAAGATAAAGGTAAATTTCAGGTAACCATAACGAAAGCTTACAATCCTATTCCTCAAAATAAAAAAGAAGAAAATCATAAAGACTCGGTACACACAAAACCAACAACAATGAAGGAAATGAAAATGAAAATCCAGTCAAAAAGAACGTAGCCCAGAAAATTAAGTGGAACAAAGAAACCACCAACACCACACACACAAAAAAAAGCATAAGGTAATGACAGCAATAAACTCTTACCTATGGATAATCACACTGAATGTAAATGGCCTAAATGCACCAGTAAAGAGATAGAGAGTGGCAGAATGGATAAAAAAACAAACAAACAAAACACCATCATTGATGTGTATTCTGCAAGAGACACCGCTTAAGCATAAAGATATAAATAAATTAAAACTTAAAGGATGGAAATGGATATATCAAGCAAAACATAGCCAAAAAAGAGCAGGAGTGGCAACATTAATCTCTGATAAAATAGATTGTAAGGCAAAATGCACCATAAAAGTCAAGGAAGGACAATACATAATGATTAAAGGGTAAATCCACCAAGAGGGCATAACTATAACATATACATACACACTTAAGGACAGAGCTCCAAAATACATAAAACAAACACTAACAGCATTGAAAAGGGAAATAGACACTTTCACGATAATATGAGGAGACTTTAACTCACCACTTTCGGTGAAGAAGAGAACTAGAAAGAAACTCGACAAAGACACAGAAGACCGAAATACTACAATCAATCAATTTGACCTCATAGACATATATAGAACACCTCACCCAACAGCAGCAAAGTACACATTCTTCTCCAATGCCCAAGGATCGTTCTCCAGAACAGACCACATTTTAGGCCGCAAAGCAAGCCTCGGCAAATTCAAAACATGGAAATAACACAAAGCATTTTTTCTGATCACAATACTATAAAAGTAGAAATTAATAATATGAAAAACAAGGAAAAAATAAAATACCTGGAAATCTAATAACACCCTGCCTAAAAACTACTGGATAATAGACGAAATCAAAGACAAAATAAGAAAATTCCTAGAATCAAGCAAGAATGAAAACACAACATACCAAAACCTTTGGAACACAGCAAAAGCAGTGCTTACAGGTCAATTTACAGGAATAAACACGCACATCAAAAAACAAGAAAGGGCAAAAATCAAAACATTAACACTACAATGCAGACAATTAGAATTAGAAAGTGAGCAGAAAAAGAAGCCCACAGTCATCAGAAGAAACTAAATACTAAAAATTAAAACAGAAATAGATGAAACAGAACAGAAAAACAATAGGAAGAATCAACAAGATTAAAAGCTGGTTCTTTGAAAGGATCAATAAAATCAACAAACCACAGGCCAAAATGACAAAAGAAAAATGGGAAAGGATGCAAATAACCCAAATAAGAAATGAGATGAGTGACATTACAACAAAATAAAGTGAAGTAAAAAAGATCATAATAGAATTCTATGAAAAATTTTACTCCAACAAATTTGAAAACCTAGAGTTGAACAAGTTTCTAGAAATACACTACGTACATAAACTAACCATCTTAGACTAGGCTTTCTAGAGAAGCAAAACCGGTAAAGCATATAAGTATGTATAGAAAGACATTTTTATCAAGGAAGTGGCTCACACAGTTGCAGAGGCTGGAATGTTCCAAGTCAATGGGGCAGAATAGAGGCTTCTCCTGATTCACATAGCCACAGAGGTTGGCAAACTCAACATCCTCAGGTCAGACATCAGAGCTCTTGCTCACAGGCTGTGAAGACTAACCACTCCCAAGACCAGCAAGGAAGACAGCAGGTAAGTTGCAAGCTCAAGTCCCAAGAACAAGAGGTCAGATGAACAGGAGTTGGCTGCAGGATTCAGAGCAAACAAAAGCCCAGGAGTCTTGCCAGAAACTCCATTTATATATTCCATGCAGGTCACACCCCCAAGGAAACTCCTTTTCAACTGATTGGCTACTTACAGGAGATTCCATCATGGAGGTGAACACATTATAACAAATCTCATCATGAAGTGATCACATCATAAGATTGCCAAACTGCATCATAATGCCAAACCACTGAGAATCATGTGCCAATCCTGTTGACACATAACTTTATCAATCACACTAACACAAATTGAGGTTGAAAATTTGAATAAACCCATAACAAAAGAAGAAATTGAAGAGGTCATTAAAAAAAAAAAAAAACTCTCAACAAAGAATAGCCCTGTCCTAGACTGCTTCACTGGAGAATTCTACAAAACATTCAGAGAAGAGCTAACACCAATTCTACTCAAACTATTCCAGAACACAGAGAAAGAAGGGATACTCCTGAATTCATTCTATGAAGCGAACATAACCCTGATACCAAAGCCAAGCAAGGACATCACTAAAATAGAAAACAGCAGACCAATGTCATTCATGAATACAAATGCAAAAATTGTCAACAAAATCCTAGTCATTAGAATGTAACAGCATATCAAAAAACTAATACGTCATGACCAAGTGTTTCATACCAGGCATGCAAGGATGGCTCACCCTTAGAAAATCAGTCACTGTAATCTACCACATAAATAAAACAAAGGAAAAGGGCCACACAATCATCTCAATCTGCACAGAAAAGGCATTTGATAAAGTCCGACACGCATTCCTGGTGAAAACTCTCAGCAAAATAGAAATAGAGGGGAAATTCCTCAACTTAATAAAGAGGATTTATACAAAACCAACAGTCAATATTATCCTCATCAGAGAGAGACTGAAAGCATTCCCATGGAGAACGGAAACCAGACAAGGTTGGCCTTTATCATCATTCCTATTCAACATGATATTGGAAGTGCTAGCTAGAACAATAATATAAGAAAATGAAATAAAGGACTGTCCCTATTTGCAGATGATATGATCCTATATAGAGAAAATCCCCAAGAGTCCACAAGAAAGCTACTGGAAGTAATAGGATTCAGCAAACCGTCAGGAGAGATCAACATAGAAAAATTAGTTGGTTTCCTCTACATCAACAAAGAGAACTTTGAAAAGGAAATCAGCACAACAATACCATTTAAAATAGCCTCCCCCCTAAAAAAGATAAAATACTTAGGAATAAATCTAATCAGGGGCACAAAAGACATACAAAGAAAACTACAAAACACTGCTGCAAGAAAACAAAAAAAAGACCTACATAAATGGAAAAATTTACCATATTATTGGACTCAACATTATGAAAATGTCCATACTACCCAAAGCTATATATAGATATAATGCAAACTCTATCAAAATCTAATCAGCATTCTTCAACGAGATGGAAAAATCTAATCACTAACTTTATATTGAAAGAAAAAAGTCCCAGAATAAATAAAGCATTATTAAAGAATAAGAACAAAGTAGGAGGCCTCACGCTTTCTGCTCTCAGAACCTACTGTACAACCACAATAGTCAGAACAGCCTGCCAGTGGTATGAAGACAGACACATAGACAAATGGAACAAAACTGAGAACCCAGAAGTAAATTCATCCACCTATGGACAGCTGATCTTGGATAAAGAGCCAAAGTCCATTAAATGGGGAAGAGATAGTTTCTTTAATAAATGGTGCTGGCAAAACTGAATATCTGTGGAAAAAAGAAACAAGACCCATAACTCACTGCATACACAAAAACCAACTCAAAATGGATCAAAGATCTAAACCTAAAATTATAAAGACCACGGAAGAAAAAACAGGGAGAATGCTAGGGCCCCTAAATTATGGCATAAATACCATCCCAAACATAATTTAAAATGCACAAATAGCAGAAGATAAACTAGATAAATGGGGCCACCTAAAAATTAAACCCCTATGCTCAACAAAAGACTTCTCCAAAAGAGTAAAAAGAGAAATAAAGTTTGTCTACAACGTATCTGACAAGGGGCTAATCTCTAAAATTTATAGAAAACGTCAACACCTCAATAACAAAAAGACAAACTAATCAATTAAAATCTGGCAAAAGATATGAATAGGCACTTGACCAAAGAAGACATTCAGGCAGCTAAAAAACACATGAAGAAATGCCCTCAATCATTAGCTATCAGAAAGAAGCAAATCAAAACTACAGTGAGATACTCTCTCACCCCAAGAGTAATGGCACTAATCAAAAAAAAAAGAAAAGAAAACAACAAATTCTGGTTAGGTTGTGGGGAGATTGGAGCTCTTATGCATTGTTGGTCAGAATGTAAAAGGGCACAACCACTATGGAAAATGGTGTGGGGCTTTCTTAAAAAGCTAGAAATAGAAATACAATATGATCCAGCAAACCCACTTCTAGGTTGTCATGGATTGAATTGTGTCCCTTCAAAATGTGTGTCAACTTGGTTAGGCCATGACTCCCAGTATTGTGTGGTTGTCCTCCATTTTGTGATTTTTCTATGTGTTATAAATCAAAACCTCTGTGGTTAAAGAACAATGATGAATCTGAGAAATACCTCGCAACATGGATGTACTTGAAGGACATTATGCTGAGTGAAATAAGTCAATCACAAAAAGACAAATATTGTATGAGACCACTACTAAAAAACCAAGAAAAGGGTTATGAACACATGCACACACACACACACACGCACAAACATTATTTGATGGTTACGGGGATGGAAGGGAGAAGGAGGGAAAATCACCAACTAGAAAGAAGACACGTGTTAATATTGGTGAAGGGAAAGACATTACACAATAGGAAGGAAGTCAGCACAATAGGACCAAGACAAAAGAAGGCCCTGAGAGGAATGCAAGAATAAAGGGCAATCACAATAATTACCATAACATAGACAACCCTCAACAATATTATTAACAAATAATAATCTACAAATGGATGTATAGTTAGAGAGGCATGCTAAAGAGGAGTGAAAGGGTGCAAGAGAACACATCCACTTGTCGATATAGATTGGGTTGCAGATATTACCACATACATATTTGTAGATACTGTGTGTATATTAATATAGACAGTAGAACACACAAGGGTCAAAGTCATGGAAACCTTCTAGACATAATCAAACACCTCAAGGGGCAAAGTTACTAGGCTCAAAGGCTAAGGACCATAAGCTTGGGGGACATCTATGTCAATTGGCATAACATGGTTCATAAAGACAGTATTCTATATTCTACTTTAGTGAGTAGTGACTGGGGTCTCAAAAGCTTGTGAGCAACCATCTAATATACAACTATTGGTCTGCCTCATCCTGTCTGAAGCAACGGAGAGTGAAGAAAACCAAAGTTTCAAGGGAGCAATTAGCCTAAAAGACTAATGGACCGCGTGAACCGCAACCTACACAACCCCAAGACCAGAAGAATAGATGGTGCCTGGCTACCACTACCGACTGCTCTGACTGGGATCACAGTAGAGGGTCCCAGGCAGGGCAGGAGAGAAAAGTAGAACAGAAATCAAATCCATATAAAAGACCAGACTTACTGCTCTGATAGAGACTGGAGGAGCCCCTGAGACTATGACCCTAAGATTTTCTTCTAACATAGAACTCCCCATTCCCGGAGACTACCTTCCAGTCAAACAATAGACAGGCCCAAAAAATAAACAACCACACCTGAGAGGAATGAGCTCCTTAGAACAGTTAATTATATGAGACCAAAAGGGCAAAATGTGCCCCAAAGCAAAGACAAGAAGGCAGGAAGTGGTAGGAAACCAGACAAAAGTTAACAAGGAACCCAGGGCAGAAGTGGGAAGAGTGGTGACACATTCAGGGGACTGCAACCAGTGTCTAGGAACATTCTGTACACAAAATGTTGAGTGAGAAGCTATTTTGCTCTGTAAATCTTCACCTACAGTAAAATATTTTTAAAACATAAAGAAAAAGCTGGTGGAGCAGGCACATACATAGCAGAGAAAGAACAAGACACTGCTGGGGATGGTGGAGAATAAAGGGGAATAAGCCCAGGAGTTGTGCTACAGGAGGCTTGAGACCCTCTCCTGGTGACCTACCTCGGGCAACCGAGTTAGTCATCATGATTTAGACAGACACTCAGTGTGTTAGTGAAGGATTAACCTTGTCCAAAGACAGATTTTGTCTTTGCCTCTGATTTCTGGCAAGTAACCTCTAAGCCCTGTTTAGTATGAGTGTCTTTATTTAACTGGAGGGCTTGGATCTACCAGAAGTTCCATGATAGCCATGTTATTTATGGTGGGGACTTTGGACAATGTGGTACCAGTTTGACCTCTGGAAGGACAGGAGACTAAGATCAACCACATGGGTGATCAGCCATGTCTACACAACCAACCTACAATAAAAACTGTGGATATCAAAGGTTTGAGTGAGCTTCCCTGGTTGGCAATACTACACATGTGTGATTCCAATGGGAGACAAAAAGTGGCAGATACACTGCTGGACTTTTCTGGACCCTGCTCTAGGTACCTTCTCCCTTTGCTGATTTTAATCTGTATCCTTTCACTGTAATAGACTTCAACTGTGCATTAAAAAAAAAAAAAAAAAAAAACCTTATGGATAACAATAGAACATTGTCTGATACTGTGCTAGAAGATGAGCCTTCAGGTTGGAAGGCACTCAAAATACACCTGGGGAAGAACTGCCTCCTCAAATAGAGTAGACCTTAATGATGTGGATGGAGTTAAAACCTTGGAACCTTCAATTAATAATATGGTACAACTCAAAATGAGACGTAATGGCTGCTACATCTAGTAGTAATTGGAATGTGGCATGTACAAAGCATGAATCAAGAAAAATTGGAAGTTGTCAAAAATGAAATGGAACATTTGAAAATCTATATCCTCAGCATTAGTGAGCTGAAATGGACTGGTATTGGCCATTGGAATCCAATAAACATGTGGTCTACTATGCCAGAAAAATGAGTTGAAGAGGAAGGGCACTGCATTAATTGTTATAAAGTACATTTTGATATCTATGCTAAAGTACAACACTGTCAGTGATAGGTTAATACCAATATGCCTACATGGAAGACCAATTAATATGACTATTATTCAAATTTACACACCAGCCAAGAATCCCAAAGATGAATAAATTGAAGATTTTTATGACCTGCTTCAGTCTGAAACTGATGAAACATGCAAATAAGGTGCACTGATAATTACTAGTAATTAGAATGTGGAAGTTGAAAACAAAGAAGAAGGATCAGGAGTTGGAAAATATGGTTATGATGATAGAAACAACGTTGGAGATCACGTGATAGAATTCTACAAAACTAAAAACTTAGTCACCAGAAATACTTTTCTTTTTCAACAACACAATTGATGGCTATGCACATGGACCTCCATGGATGGATTACACAGGAATCAGATCAACTGCATCTGTGGAAAGAGACAATGAAGAAGCTTAATATCATCAGTCAAGTCAAAATACTGTGGAACAGGCCACTGATTGCTTGTGTGCAAATTCAAGTTGAAGGTGAAGAAAATCAAAGCAAGTCCAGAAGATCCAAAGTATGACCTTGAAAACTTCCTGCCTGAATTTAGAGACCATATCAAGAATAGATTTAATGCACTGAACAATAATGACTGAAGACCATAAGAGTTATGGGAAGGCATCTAAGACAGCATACTTGAAGAAAGTGAAAGGTCATTAAAAATACAGGAAAGAAGAAAAAGATCAAAATGGATGTCAGAAGAGACTTTAAAACTTCCTCTTAAATACACAGTAGCTAAAGCAAATGGAAGAAATGATGAAGTAAAAGAGCTGAACAGAAGATTTTAATGGGCTACTACAGAAGACAAAGTAAAGTATTATGAAATGTGCAAAGACCTGGAGTTAGAAAACCAAAAGGGAAGAACACAATCAATATTTCTTAAACTGAAAGAATTGAAGAGAAAATTCAAGTCTCTTATTGTATTAGTGAAGGACTCCATGGGCAAAAAAATTGAATGACGCAGAATGCATCAAAAAAAAAAAAAAAAAGATGAAAGGAATATACAGAGTGACTGTACTGAAGAGAATTGGTTGACATGCAACCATTTCAGGAGGTAGCATATAATCAATAACCACTGGTACTTGAGGGAGAAGTTCAAGCTTCACTGAAGGCATTGGCCAAAAAATAGAAAGAGAGAGAGAAAAGAAAGTAAGAGAGAGAGAAAGGAAGGAAGGAAGGAGGGAGGGAGGGAGGGAGGGAGGGAGGGAGGGAGGGAGGGAGGGAGGGAGGGAGGGAGGGAGGGAGGGAGGGAGGGAGGAAGGAAGGAAGGAAGGAAGGAAGGAAGGAAGGAAGGAAGGAAGGAAGGAAGGAAGGAAGGAAGGAAGGAAGGAAGGAAGGAAGGAAGGAAGGAAGGAAGGAAGGAAGGAAGGAGAGAAAGACTGACTTCAGGAATTGACCAAATACTAATCAACAAGTAGATGCAATGTTGGAAGCACTTACTTGTCTATGCCAAGAAATTTGGAAAAAAAAAAACCTGGCCAAAACCTACTTGAAGAGATCTGTATCTGTGACCATTTAAAAAAAAATGATAAAAAAGAACGTGAAAATTATAAAACAATATAATTAATATCACATGCCAGCAAAATTTTGCTGAAGATAATTAAAAAATGATGGCAGCCATACATCGATACAGAACTGCTGGAAGTTTAAGCTGAATTCAGAAGAGGATATTTGGAATGAGGGATATCATTGCTGATGTCAGATGAATCTTGGCTGAAAGCAGAGAGTACCACAGATATGTTTACCTGTGTTTTATTGACTATGCAAATGTATTCAACTGGGTGGATCATAACAAATTATGGATAACATTGCAAAGAATGGGAATTCCATAACACTTACTTGTGCTCATGCAGAACCTGTACATGGATGAAGAGGCAGTCATTTGAATAGAGCAAAGGTGTACTTTATGGTTCAGAACTGGTAAACGTCTGTGGTAGGGTTTTATCCTTTCACCTTACTTAATCCATTTGTATGCTACATAAATAATTTGAGAAGCTGGACTATATGAAGAAGAATACACTCACTTTGGTGAGTGGCATTTGGGGACTTAAAACCTTGTGAGTGCCATCTTAGATGCATCAATTGGTCCCATCCCACCTGGAGCAAAGAAGAATGAAGAAAACCAAAGACACAAGGAAAATGCTATCCCAAGAGACTAAAGGATCACATGAACCAGAGACTCCATCAGCCTGAGACCAGAAGAAATAAATGGTGCCTGGATACCACCAGTGAGCTCTCTGACAAGGAACACAAAAGAGAATCCCAGAAGGAGCAGGAGATAAGTGTGGAGCAGAACTAAACTCACGTAAAAAACTAGACTTAATGGTCTGACAGAGACTGGAAGAATCCCGAAACTATGGACGCTCTGTTAATTCAGAACTGAAACCATTCCCAAAGCCCACTCTTCAGACAAAGATTAGACAAGAGTATGAAACAAAAAACAATACATGTGAGGAGTGTGCTTCTTAGTTCAATCATACAGGAGACCAAATGGGTGGCTCCTGTCCAGAGGCAGGGTGAGAGGGCAGGAAGGGACAGGAGCTGGTTGGATAGACAAGGGAAACCCAGGATGGAAAGGAGGAGTGTGCTGTCACAGTGTGGGGATTGCAACTAATGTCACAAAACAATATGTGTATAAATATTTGTACAAGAAATTAAATTGAGCTGCAAACTTTGTACAAGGCAAGGTCAGGGAAGCTCCATAGACACAGCCAAACTCCTGAGGGACTGAATTGCTGAGCTGAGGACTGTGGGGACCACGGTCTTGGGAAACATCTAGCTCAATTGGCATAACATAGTTTATAAAGAAAATGTTCTATATTCTACTTCGATGAGTAGCGTCAGGGGTCTTAAAAGCTTATGAGTGGCCATCTAAGATACTCTACTTGTCTCACACCATTTGAAGCAAGGGAGAATGAAGAAAACCAAAGATACAAGGGAAAGATTAGTCCAAAGGACTAATGGGCCACAACTACCAAAGCCTCCAACAGACTGAGTCTAGTACAACTAGATGGTGCCTGGCTACCACCAGTGACTGCTCTGACAGGGATCACAATAGGGGGCCCTGAACAGAGATGAAGAAAAATGTAGAACAAAACTCAAACTCACAAAAAAAGACCAGATTTACTGATCTGACAGAGACTGGATTATGGCCCCCAAACACCCTCTTACTCAGTAATGAAGTTATTCCTGAGGTTCACCCTTCAGCCAAAGATTAAACAGGCCCATAAAACAAAATGAGACTAAAGGAGCACTCCAGTCCAGGGGCAAGGACTAGAAGGTAGGATAGGACAGGAAAGCTGGTAATAGGGAACTCAAGGTCGAGAAGGGAGACTGTTGACATGTTATTGGGTTGCTAATCAATGTCACAAAACAATATGTGTACTAATTGTTTAATGAGAAGCTAGTTTGTTCTGTAAACTTTCATCTAATGTACAATAATAATAATAAATTTAAAAAAAGAAGAATGCAGTGTCAGGATTGGAGGAAGATTCATTAACAACGCGTGACATGCAAATGACACAACCTTGCTAGCCGAATATGAAGATGACTAGAAGCACTTATTGATGAAGATCAAAGACTATATAGCCTTTTTGAAAACCCTCACAACAGGACCAATAAACATCATGATCAATGGCAAACAAGTTGAAGTTGAAAATGATTTCATTCTATTTGGATCTACAATCAAAGTTTATGCAAGCAGCAATCGAAAAATCAAACAAGGTATTTTACTGGGCAAATCTGCTGCAAAAGACTTCAATAAAGTTCTAAAGAGCAAAGATGTCACTTTTACCCAAGCCATGTTTTTTTTTTTTTAATTTTAATTGCCTCATATGCATGTGATACCTGGATAGCAAAAAAGGAAGACAAGAAGAATTGATGCATTCAAATTGTGGTGCTGGCAAAAAATATTGCATATTCCATGGACCGCCAAAAGAACAAACAAATCAGTCTTAGAATACAACCAGAATGCTCCTAAGGAGCAAGGATGGTGAGACTTCAGTTCACTTATTGTGAATTAATCTCTAGGAAAGGACATATGGTTGGTTAAATGGTGGGTTGGTTGAAGACGAGGGAAGGAGACCCTCGGAGAGATGGATTGACACAATGGTTGAAACAATGAACTGAAACATAGCAAAGTTCATGAAGATGACGCAAGACCAGGCAACAACAGCAGCTAACAACAATGGTGAGTGATGTTGAATATCTTTTCATGTGCTTTTTTGCCATCCATTTACACTCTTTGGAGAAGTATCTCTTCAGATATTTTGTCCACTTTTTAATTAGGTAGTTTGTTTTTTGCATTTTTGAGTTTTGAGAGATCTGGATACAAGTATTTTGTTTTATATGTGATTTGCAAATATTCTCTCCCAATCTGTAGCTTGTCTTTTCATTCTCTTAGTGCCTACTGCAAAACAGAAGTGTTTTTTTCTGTTTGTTTTGTTTAGGAAGTCCAATTTACTATTTTTTTCTTTTATTGGTTATGTTTTGCCTAACTCTTTACCTAACTCGAGAAGAAGTTTTACACCTGCATTTCTCCTAAAATTTTATAGTTTTATATTTAAATCTATAATCCATTTTTAGTTAAATTTTATAAGGCGTAAGATTTAGATCGAGGTATTTTTTCTTTTCTCTTCTTTTTTTTTTTTGCATATGCGTGTCCAGTTATTCAAAGATCTTGCGTTGAAAGACCATTCTTTTCTTTATTTTATTTCTGCCTCCTTGTCAAAAAACAATTAGATGGGTCTAAGTAGACTTTGTATTCTATTTCTTTGATCTGTATGTTTGTCCATTTGAAAATAATCCATTACTGTAGCTTTATAGTAAGTCTTAAAACTGGGTAATGTGACTCCAACTTTACTCTTTTTTGTCACAATTATCTTGGCTATTCTAGTTCCTTTGCTTTTCCATACAAGCTTTACTGTCAGATTGTTTCTGTCTATTAAAAAAAAAATCCTGCTAGGGCTTCAATTTTAAATTTATAGATTAGTTTGGAGAGAATCGACATCTTTACTCTTTTGAGTTTTCCAATCTATGAAAACAGTATATCTCTATATTTAGATCTTCTTTGATTTCTTTCATCAACATTTAAAAAAAATTTTTTTGTTACCATTATTGAGAATATACACAACAAACACTACACCAGTTCAACAGTGTCTATATGTACCATTTAGTAACACTGATTACATTCTTCGAGTTGTGCAACCATTCTCAATCTCCTTTTCTAAATTGTTCCTCCCCCATTAACATAAATTCACTGCCCCCTAACTTTTCTGTCTAATATTTCACCAACATTTTGAAGTTATCAGCATTCCAATTCCATACATGTTTTGTTACAGTTACATCTGATTATTTCATTAGTTGGAGCCATTATAAATGATACTATTATTTAAATTTCATTTTCCAACTGTACATTACTGGTATATCAGAATATGATTGTGTGTGTGAGTATTTTGTCAAGTGCTTGAAATTTTCTGCATATATAATCCTATCATCTGAGAATAGAGTTCTATTTATTCCTTTCAATCAGTATGTCTTGAATTTCTTTCTCTTGCTTTATTGTACTACATTGGTTGATTTTAGATTATTGACCCAACATTGAATTCCCAGGATAAAGCCACACTTGGCCATGGTGTATCACTATTTTTATGTATGATTGGATTCTATTTATTAGTATTTTGTTGAGGAGTGTTGTGACTATGTTCATGAGGAAAATTGGTCTGTAAATTTCTCTTCTTGGGCTGCTTTTGTCTGGTTTTAGTGTCATAGTTCTGGTCTCATAAAATAAAATGGGAAATGTTCTCTCCTCTTTGATTTGCTGGAAGAGACTGTGTTGAATTGGTGTGATTTTATCTTTAAACATTTCGTAGGCTTGCAGATGTTTTTATTGGAGAAGTTATAGCAAAAAAATTTCAATGCCTTTCATAATAATAGCACCATTTGATTATCTATTTAATCTTGGGTGAGTTTTGGTAGTTTGTGGTTTTTGAGTAATTGGTTGTTTCATCTAAGTTGTAAAATTTATGTGCCAGAGTTATTCATAATATCCCTTATTATCCTTTTAATGTGCATTAGTCTGAGTTCTCTAGAGGAGCAAAACCAGTGAAGCATATATATAGATGTATTTTTGGGTATATAGATTTATTTCAAGGAAATGATTCATGCAATTGTGGGGACTGGCTAGTCTCAAATCCATGGGTCAGTGTAGGCTGGAGGCTTCTACTTAGTCATGGAGTAGCAGGTGTGAACAAACCCAAAACCTGCTGGTCAGACAGAAGGCTGCTAGCTCATAAGGCTGGAGAAGCCAAAATCTGCAGATCAGGTGACAGGCTGGCAAACCTAAAATCTGCAGGTCAGGTGACGCACTGCTGGCTCAAGACCTAAACTGGAGGTCGGAGGGTGATAAGGTGAATGCAGTATCCAGTGCAGGATCTAGAGAGAGTGAGCTTTGCCAGAATATCCATATACTGCATGTTGGATGCATGCTCATATCAGATCACAAAATGGAAGATGATTACATAATATCTGCCAAACCACTGAAAATCAAGGGCTAGCCAAGTTGACACATAATCTTAAACATTACAAAATGTATGCAAGCTCTGTAACTATATCTCTTCTTTCATTCTTTTTTATTATTATTATTTTTGGTATTAAAACTTCAATTTGTTGTTTAATTAAATAGATTTTTTTCAAAAACTTAGTAACAATGGTACTCTATTTCTTCAAACTGTTACCAAACCCTAAAAGGTGATTCCTTGTCGAGAGCACTCAGACTTGCCAATTATCTGGACAATTGTCTTTCAGAAAGGGAAAGTAACTTTATTGCAGCCAGAGGAAGTTCCTCAGATCCACCTCCTCGACCTATGGGTAGGCAGGGCTTATACGTGATTTGGGCAGCAAGATGGTGGCTGCACAGGTGTTCTGGGGAGGGAAAACTCTAGAAGGCAGCCAGGAAACAGGAGGTGACATGGTCCTTGTCAGACGTCTTGCTTTGAAATAGGGTCCAGGGTATGATTTCCCTTCTGATTCTTGCCTCTTGTTGTGTCCTCTTTTGAGGCCAATTAGCAGCCACAGCTGCCTGTTCTGTGCATGGGGGCAGGCTAAATCTGATTGGGCTACTTTAAGGACTAAATAGATATTTACTGGCATTGGTAAGGTCAGGTTACAAAACTGTTCCTGACACACCATGAAGACATGTCTTAGTTATCTGGTGCTGTTATAACAGAAATATCACAAGTGGATGGCTTTAACAAACAAATTTATTTTCTCGCAGTTTAGGGGGCTAGAAGTCTGAATTCAGAGCACTAACTCTAGTGGAAAGCTGTCAATCTTCTCCTGGGTCTAGGAGGTTCTTAGCATACAGACCCCCAGTTCAAAAGATGTGCTCTACTCCCAGCTCTTCCTTCTTGGTGGTAGTGAGTGAGGTATTCCATTTTATGTATGCACTACATTGTTTTTAGCCATTCATCTGTTGATGGACATTTAGGTTGTTTCTACCCTTTGGCTATTGCAAATAGTGCTGCAATGAACGTTGGCGTACAAGTCTCTGTTTGAGTCACTGCTTTCAAATCTTTTGGGTATATACCTAGAAGTGGAATTGCAGGGTCATATGGTAGTGTAATTTTTTTTTTTTGGGTAACCGATACACTGTTTTCCACAATGGCTGCCCCATTTTGCATTCCCACCAGCAATGCATAAGGGTTCCAATTTCCCTAAGTTTTTATTTTCTGTTTTGTTTTGTTTTAATCTTTGCCATCCTAGTGGGAATGAAATGTTATCTCACTGTGATTTTGATTTGTATCTTTATGATGCCTAATGATGTTGAGCATTTTTTCAGGTGTTTGTTGGGCATTCGAATGTCCCTCTTTGGTGAAGTATCTATTTAAGTCCTTTACTCACATTATGATTGGGTTATTTGTCTTTTTGTTGTTAAGCTGTTGAAGTTTTATATATATTTTGGTTATTAGACTCTTATTGGATATATGGTTTCCAAAGAGAATCTCCCTGTTGTTAGCTTATCTTTTCACATTTTTGGTAAAGTCTTTTGATGGACAAAGTTTTTAGTTTTTATGAGGTCCCATTTATTTATTTTGTCTTTTGCTGTTTGTGCTTTCATTATTAGATAACCCAATCTTAAAAGATAGGCCCGATAGCATTGTCCCTGTATTTTCTTCTAAGAATTTTATCCTCTTTCATTCTTGACAGTGGTAATTTGTGTCTTCTCTATTTTTTATCTGTCAGTCTTTCTCGAGGTTTATCAATTTTATTTCTTTTTCACTAAAAATCGTATTTTGGTTTCATCTAATTTCTTTATTATTTTTTCAGTTTTAATTTTATTTTCTACTCTTATTTTTGTTATTTTCTTCCTTCTGTTTTGAGTTCATTTTGATCATCTTTTTCTAGTTTAGTGAAGTTGCAGCATAAATTCTTGATTTGAGACTTTCCTTCTTGTCTAATATAAGCATGAATGCTATAAATTTCCATCTAAGCGCTGTGTCTTATTCATAAAGTTTTCACTGTCTAATTTTCTTCAAAAGTAGATCATCGGGTTCTTCTTCTTAGTCTGTCTTCATCTGGAAGTTCTGCCAAATCTATCCACCAAAGGAGACCTTCTGATATTTTAAATACTGGCATAGCTTCCAGGAGAGCAGCAGCATGCAAGCCATCATAGTACAACAAACTGACACGCAGAAAATACCAGAAAGATTTTTACCTTCTTTTATTGACTATGCAAAGGTTTTGGCTGTGTGGATCATCCAAATTATGGACAACGTTGTGAAGAACAAGAATTCCGAAGTACTTAATTGTGCTCATGAAGAACCTGTATGTAGAGCAAGAGACAACTGTTTGAACAGAACGAAAGAAAACTACATGCTTTAAAATTGGAAAAAATGTGCATTAGGGTTGTATCCTTTCACCATACTTGGTCAATCTGTATGCTGAGCAAAATACCTGAGAACGTGGACTCTATGAAGAAGAATGCAGCACCAGGATTGGAAAAAGACTCATTAACAATCTGTGATATGCAGTTGACACAGCCTTTCTCACTGAAAGTGAAGACAGCTTGAAGCACTTACTGATGAAGACCAACAACTACAGCCTTCAGTAAGGATTACATCTAAACATAAAGAAAACAAAAAGCCTCACAACTGGACCAATGAACAACATCATGATAACTGGAAAAAATATTGAGTTGTCAAGGATTTCATTTTACATAGGTCAACAATCAATGCCCATGGAAGCAGCAGTCAAGAAATCAAATGATGTATTTGCACTGGGCAAATCTGCTAGAAAAGACCTCTTTAAAATGTTAAAAACCAAAGATGTCACTTTGATGACTAAGGCACACCTGACCCAAAGATGTTATTCTTGTCGTTATTAGGCACAGTCGAGTCAGTTGCTACTCATAGCTACCTATGCACAACAGAATGAAACAGTGCCCGATCCTGTGTCATCCCTACAATCATTGTTATGCTTGACCTCAGTGTTGCAGCCACTGTGTCAATCCACCTTGTTGAGGGTCTTCCTCTTTTCCGCTGATCCTGTACTCTGCCAAGCATTATGTCCTTCTCCAGGGTCTGATCCCTCCTGACAACATGTCCAAAGTATGTAAAACCCAGTCTCGCCATTCTTGCCTCTAAGGAGCATTCTGGCCTCACTTCTTCCAAGACAGATTTGTCCGTTCTTTTGGAAGTCCATGGTATATTCAATATTCTTAGCCAACACCACAACTCAAAGGCATCAACTCTTCTTCAGTCTTCCTTATTCATTGCCCAGCTTTCACATACATATGATGCGATTGAAAAATCCATGGCTTGGGTCAGGCGCACCTTAGTCTTCAGGGTGATATCTTTGCTCTTCAACACTTTGAAGAGGTCCTTTGCAGCAGATTTACCCAATGCAATGCATCTTTTGATTTCTTGACTGCTGCTTCCATGGCTGTTGATTGTGGATCCAAGTAAAATGAAATCCTTGACAACTTCAATCTTTTCTCCTTTTATCATGATGTTGCTTATGGGTCCAGTTGTGAGGATTTTTGTTTTCTTTATGTTGAGGTGTAATCCATACTGAAGGCTGTGGTCTTTGATCTTCATTAGTAAGTGCTTCAAGTCCTCTTCACTTTCAGCAAGCAAGGTTGTGTCATCTGCATAACGCAGATTGTTAATGAGTCTTCCTCCAATCCTGATGCCCTGTTCTTCTTCATATAGTCCATCTTCTCCGATTATTTGTTCAGCATAGAGATTAAATAGGAATGGGGAAAGCATACAACCCTGACGCACACCTTTCCTGACTTTAAACCAATCAGTATCCCCTTGTGTCCAAACAACTGCCTCTTGATCTATGTAAAGTTTCCTTATGAGCACAATTAAGTGTTCTGGAATTCCCATTCTTCGCAGTGCTGTCCATAGTTTGTTATGATCCACACAGTTGAATGCCTTTGCATAGTCAATAAAACACAGGTAAACATCCTCCTGGTATTCTCTGTTTCAGCCAGAATCCATCTGACAGGAGCAATGATATCCCTGGTTCCACGTCCTCTTCTGAAACCGGCCTGAATTTCTGGCAGTTCCCTGTCAATATACCGCTGCAGCTGTTTTTGAATGATCTTCAGCAAAATTTTGCTTGTGTGTGATATTAATGGTATTGTTCTATAATTTCCACATTCGGTTGGATCACCTTTCTTGGGGATAGGCATAAATATGGATCTCTTCCAGTCAGTTGGCCAGGAAACTGTCTTCCAAATTTCCTGGCATAGATGAGTGAACAACTCCAGTGCTGCATCTGTTTGTTGAAACATCTCAATTGACATTCCATCAATTCCTGGAACCTTGTTTTTTGCCAATGCCTTCAGAGCAGCTTGGACTTCTTCCTTCAGTACCATCGGTTCCTGATCATATGCCACCTCTTGAAATGGTTGAATATCGACTAATTCTTTAATGACTCTGTGTATTCCTTCCATCTTCTTTTGATGCTTCCTGCATCATTTAATATTTTCCCCATAAAATCCTTCACTATTGCAACTCGAGGCTTGAACTTTTTCTTCAGTTCTTTCGGCTTGAGAAACACCGAGAGTGTTCTTCCCTTTTGGTTTTCCATCTCCAGCTCTTTGCACATGTCAGTATAATACTTTACTTTGTCTTCTGGAGAGGCCCTTTGAAATCTTCTGTTCAGTTCTTTTACTTCATCAATTCTTCCTTTTGCTTTAGCTGCTCAATGCTCAAGAGCAAGTTTCAGAGTATCCTCTGACATACATCTTGGTCTTTTCTTTCTTTCTTGTCTTTCAGTGACCCCTTGCTTTCTTCATGGATGATGTCCTTGATGTCATTCCACAACTCGTCTGGTCTTCGGTCACTAGTGTTCAATGCATCAAATCTATTCTTGAGATGGTCTCTAAATTCAGGTGGGATATACTCAAGGTCATATTTTGGCTCTTGTGGACTTGCTCTGATTTTCTTCAGTTTCAGCTTGAACTTGCATATGAGCAATTGATGATCTGTTCCACAGTCGGCCCCTGGCCTTGTCCTGACTGATGATATTGAGTTTTCCATCGTTTCTTTCCATAGATGTAGTCAGTCTGATTTCTGTGTGTCCCATCTGGCGAGGTCCATGCGTATAGTTGCCATTTATGTTGGTGAAAGAAGGTATTTGCAATGAAGAAGTCATTGGTCTTGCAAAATTCTATCATTTGATCTCCAGCATTGTTTCTATCACCAACGCCATACTTTCCAACTACTGATCCTTCTTCTTTGTTTCCAACTTTTGCATTCCAATCTCCAGTAATTATGAATGCATCTTGATTGCATGTTAGATCAATTTCAGACTGCAGCAGCTGATAAAAATCTTCTATTTCTTCATCTTTGGCCTTAGTGGTTGGTGCATAAATTTGAATAATAGTCATATTAACTGGTATTCCTTGTACGCATATGGATATTATCCTATCACTGACAGCATTGTACTTCAGGATAGATCTTGAAATGTCCTTTTTGGTGATGAATGCAACACCATTCCTCTTTGAGTTGTCATTCCCAGCATAGTAGACTATCTGATTGTCCAATTCAAAATGGCCAATACCAGTCCATTTCAGCTCACTAATGCCTAGGATATTGATGTTTATGTGTTCTGTTTCATTTTTGATGATTTCCAATTTTCCTAGATTCATACTTCGTACATTCCAGGTTCCGATTATTAATGAATGTTTGCAGTTGTTTCTTCTCATTTTGAGTTGTGCCACATCAGCAAATGAAGGTCCCAAAAGCTTTACTCCATCCACATCATTAAGATCAACTCTACTTTGAGGAGGTAGTTCTTCCCCAATCATCTTTTGAGTGCCTTCCAACCTGGGGGACTCAACTTCTAGCACTATATAAGACAATGTTCCGCTGCTATTCATGAAGTTTTCACTGGCTAATGCTTTTCAGAAGTAGACTGCCAGGTCCTTCTTCCTAGTCTGTCTTAGTCTAGAAGAGCTGAAACCTGTCCTCCATGGGTGACCCTGCTGGAATCTGAATACCGGTGGCGTAGCTTCCAGCATCACAGCAACACACAAGCCCCCACAGTATGACAAACTGACAGACACACGGGGGGACCCATGGATTGCATTTTTAATTACCTAATATGCATGTGAAAGCTGGATGATGAAAAAGGAAGACTGAACAACTGATACATTTGAATTAAAATGTTGTCAAAGAATATTGAATATGCCATGAAATGCCAGAGGAACAAACAAATCTGTTGTGACCTGAGTGATGGTTCATTCAGTATTTTAGTTCTCAAAAGATTTCCTGTGCTTATTCGGATTAGATCCACACATATTCAGCTTAGGAGTGCCCCCTGGAATTCTGAAAAAGGGAAACCATGAATTCTTTTTCTTGAGCTTCTGTCTTAGTCATCTAGTGCTGCTATAGCAGAAATACAACAAATAGATGGCTTTGACAAAGAGAAATTTGTTTTCTCACAGTCTAGTAGGTTAGAATTCCAAATTCAGGGTGTTAGTTCCAGGGGAAGGCTTTCTCTTGTTAGCTCTGGAGTAAGGTCCTCAATATCAACCTTCCCCTGGACTAAGAGCTTCTTCACACAGGAACCCCAGGTCCAAAGGATGCACTCTGCTCCCGGTGCTTCTGTCTCAGTCATATGAGGTTCCCTACTTTCTGCTTGCTTCCCTTTCCTTTTATCTCTTGTAAGATTAAAGGTGGTGCAGGCCACACCCCAAGAAACCTCCCTTTATGTTGGAACAGGGATGTGACCTGAGCAAGGGTGTAACATTCCACTCTAATCCTCTTCAACATAATCCAATCTTGCTGCGTTAACCACAGGCAGAGATTTACAACATATACGAAAATTATATCAATCACAAAATGGAGGACAAACACACAACACTGGGAATCATGGCCCAACCAAGTTGACACATATTTTGGGGGGACACAATTCTATCCATGGCTCTCTCTATGACTATATCCATGTCAAGATATGAACAGATATACAACAGAGAGAAAAAGAAAAGCAGCGAGGCGTTGCTCCATCCTCTTGGAAGAGGAAGGTTTCTCAACTTCAAATTTATAAGCTCTGCTACACCCCAACTCCACTGCTGCTATAAGACTGCTTTTGGGCCTGCAGTGTGCCAGAGGAAAAGAAAACTGTAATTTCTCATCTCCCTTAGTATCAGGGGACCACTTCACACTCCATGTTGCAAAATTAGAGTATTTCTTCTGGAAATCTTTGTATGTTCCTGTTGTCCTTACCTGAGTTTCAGATTGCACTAAATCCAGGCTGGAAGATCCTGGAAAAATCACTGCCAATTTGGTTGTTCTATACTTTGAATTCTGATCTTCTTCCCAAATCTGATTGCTACTCTAGTTTTCAGAGTCTGAGGTTGACTGGGGTGGCATCTGAGTCATTGCCTAGAGCAAATGCCTTACTAGACATTGTTGAATGTTCTCAGAACACGTCCCTACCACTCATTTTTGTGTCCAGGCCTATAGCTAGAGTTAAGTTCCCCCAAAAGTGAAGTACAGAGTGTGACCCAGGAGGGGGTATGCTACACTCCAAAGGACCACTTGACTTTTCTAATATGTGCAAACAGAAACCTGGGGAAAATGTATGGGAACGGATATTAAGGTGTGGGATAATGGTGTAAGGAACATAAAGTTGAATCAGTCTGAGTTTATTGACATATGGGCCCACATATGGGAGCACAGATTCTTCATTCAGTGTTTTAGTTCAAGAGGTTAGGAACAAGTCTAAGCATTTATTTAGCTAGTCTGCTGAAGCATGGTTTACACAACGACCTAACTAAATCAAATTGAAGTACCAGACCTGCGTTGGTATACTTTAGAAGAAGGTATTCAAAGGTTCACATAAATTTGCATGTTGGAGTGGATTTGTTAGTTTAGACCCATGGATTCACACGTGGAGTTCCCAGAGAACACATCTTTTACCACAATGGTGAGGAACAAATTTGTGAAGGAAGCCCCAGCAACCTTGAAGGCTTCTGTAATTGCTATTTTATGTAAGTCAGAATTGACAGTGGGAGCTGCCTTAACTGAATTAAGACATCAAACTGCAACAAGACTGACTGGGCCCTGTGGTGGTAGAGGCCAGGTGGTGGCACTCAATCAACAAAGATAAGGTAGGAGTGGTTACCATAATCGACAGCAGAATCAAAGAAGTAATCAGAATTTTCTGACTCATATGGACTTATGGCATTGATTACTTAGTATGGTTTCCCTAGGAGTGAAATAGATTGGAAACCAACTAAATATTTACTTGTGGAAAAATTCTAGGTTAAGTGAACAGCAGTCTAACTCGAATTACCAGAGTAGAGAGTCAAAGCCCCTCAATCAATTTCCAGAATTGAGCCAATTTAGAGACCCACAACCCCTTGAATAAAGGTGAGGCCAGGTTCCCTTGAGGAAGGACCTCAGTACCCTGCCAAAAATTTATACTGTTAATCTTTCTCCTTTCCTTCTCAAAAGGGACCTATGGCCTTTTATAAGAGTAAGTGTTCACTGGGAAAAAGTAAATAATCAGACTTTTCAGAGATACTGGATGTTGCTTGGAACTGATACTAATTCCAAGAGACTCTAAAACATCACTGTGGCCCACAAGTCAGAGCAGGGGCACATGGAGGTCAGGTTATTCACAGAGTCTTAGTTCATGTCCATCTCACACTTGGTCCAGTGGATCCCCCAATGCATCCTATAGTGATTTCCCTAATTCCAGATTTCATAATTAGAATACACTCAGCAACTGGTAGAACCCCAACATAAGATACCTGACAAATGGAGTAGAGGTTATTATGGTAGGAAAATCCAAGTGTAATACATTAGAACTGCCCTATCTAGGAAAAAATATAAACCAAAACAATGTCATATTCCTGGAGGGATTGCAGAGATTACTGCCAACATCAAGGACTAGAAGAATGCAGGGGTGATAATTCCCACCAAACCCCCATTCAACTCACCTATTTGGCCTGTGCAAAAAACAGATGGATATTAGAAAATGACAGTGGATTATCCAAAACTTAACCAAGTCATGACTCCAATTGCAGCTGCTGTTCCAGATGTGGTTTCATTGCTTGAGCAAATTAATACATCTCCTGGTACCTGGTATGCAGTTATCAATCTGTCCAATGCCATTTTCTCAATTCTGGTTTTGAAGAAACACTAGAAGCAGTTTGCATTTAGCTAGCAAGGTATATCAACTCAGGGGTATATCAACTCTCCAGCCCTATGTTATAATTTAGTCCACAGGGAACTTGACTATACACATAGACCTCACCAGATGGAAGACACAGGAATCAAATAGACTATTTCTGTGGAAAAAGATGATGCAAAATCTCAACATTATCAGCCAGATCAAGGCTAGGGGCCAACTGTGTAACAGACTGTTAATTGCTCATATGCAATGTCAAGATGAAACTGAAGAAAATTAGAACAAGTCCACGAGAGCCAAAGTACAACCTTGAGTATATTCCACCTGAATTTAGACACCATCTCAAGAATAAATTTGACTCATTGAAAACTAATGACTGAAAACCAAATGAGTTGTGGAATGACATCAAGGCATCATACATGAAGAAAGTAAGAGGTCATTTAAAAACACAGGAAAGAAAGAAAAGATCAAAATATACATCAGAAGAAACTCTAAACTTGCTCTTGAACATCAAATAGCTAAAGCAAAAGGAAGAAATGGTGAAGTAAAAGAGCTGAACAGAATATTTCAAAGGGAGGCTAGAGAAGACAAAGTAAAGTATTATAATCAAATGTGCAGTGACCTGGAGTTAGAAAACCAAAAGGGAAGGACATATTTGGCATCTCTCAAGCTGAAAGAACTGAAGAAAAAATTCAAGCTTCGAGTTGCAATAGTGAAGGATTCTATGGGTAAAATATTTAATGACACAGGAAGTATCAAAAGAAGATGGAGGAAATACACAGAGTTACTGTACCAAAAACAATTGGTCAATGTTCAACCAGTTCAGGAGGTAGCATATGATCAACAACCAATGGTACTGAAGGAAGAAGCCCAAGCTGCACTTGGTGAAAAACGTGGCTCCAGGAACTGACAGAATACTAGTTGAGATGTTTCAACCAATGGATGCAGTGCTAGAGGTACTCCCTCTTCTATTCCAAGAAATTTGGAAGACAGCTACCTGGCCAACTGACTGAAAGAGATCCATATTTATGCTTATTCCAAAGAAAGGTGATCCAACAGAATGTGAAAATTTTTGAACAATATCGTTAATATCACACACAAGCAAAATTTTACTGAAGATCATTCAAAAGTGGCTGCAGCAGTGCATTGACACAGGACTGTCAGAAATTCAAGACAGATTCAAAAGAGGACATGGAATGAGTGATATCGTTGCTGATGTCAGATGGATCCTGGCTGAAAGCAGAGAATACCAGAAAGATTTTTACCTGTGTTTTATTGACTATGCAAAGGCATTTGACTGTGTGGATCATAACAATTACAGCATTGTGAAGAATGGGAATTCCAGAGCACTTAATTATGCCATTGAGGAACCTGTATGTACATCCAGAACAAGGGGATACTGCGTGGTTCAATGTTTGGAAATGTGTGCGTCAGAGTTGCGTCTTTCACCATACTTATTTAATCTGTATGCTGAGCAAATAATTCGAGAAACTGGGCTATACGAAGAAGAGTGGGTGCAGGTGACACAACTTTGCCTGCTGAAAGTGATGAGGACTGAAGAACTTTACTGATGAAGATCAAAGACCACAGCCTTGAGTATGGATTACACCTCAACATAAAACAAAAATCCTCACAATTGAACCAATAAGCAACATCAGGGTTAAAGGAGACTACATTAAAGTTGTCAAGGATTTCGTTTTACTTGGATCCACAATCAATACCCTGGAAGCAGCAGTCAAGAAGTCAAAAAAATCATTGCACTGGACAAATACGCTGTAAAAGACCTCTTTAAACTGATATAAAGCAAAGATGTCACTTTGAGGACTAAGGTGGTGTTTTCTGTCACCTCATACGCAAGCGAAAGCTGGGCAATGAATAAGGAAGACTGAAGAAAAATTTACCCCTTTGAATTATAGTGTTTCTGAAGAATACTGAATATACAATGGACTGGCAAAAGAACGCACAAATCTGTTTTGGAAGGAATACAGCTAGACTGCTCCTTAGAAGCAAGGATGGTGAGACTTCTCACATACTTTGGACGTGTTATCAGGAGGGATCAGTCCCTGGAGAAGGACGTCATGCATACTTGGTAAAGTAAACAGTCAGCAAAGAAGAGGAAGACACTCAACCAGTCTGCCATCTTACCTGCATATGTTGGGTTTGTCGGCCCCTGCAGCTATGAGAATCAGGAGAAGCCTCTCCCTGACACCTGACCCATGAACTTGGTACTTTCCAGTGTCTACAACCATGTAAGCTATTTCCTTGAGATAAATCTCTCTCTCTTTTCTCTCCCTTGCTCCTTCTCCCCTTCTCTCTTTCTCTCCTTAGGTGAGTTAGGAAAGCTAGAAGTCTAGATGAGGCTGGAGGGGGAGAAATACCCTTCCCCCAGGTGAGAGAAAGCTCTGGTAAAGCTCTGAGTGTATTTCACAATGGTTGTACTCCTTTTCTTCTGTCAGAAACAAAACAAAACAAAACAAAATCTGTTGCAGTCAAGTAGATTCTGACTCAGCAACCCTGTAGGACAGAGTAGAACTGCCCCATGGGGTTTCCAGGGAGTAGGTGGTGCACTCAAACTGCCAACAGTTTGGTTAGCAGTTGAGATCTTAACCACTATGCCTCCAGGGCTCCTCCCCTGCCAGAGATACTTGGAAATCTTTCTTCGACCTTCACTATTAGGACTCTAGATCTTTTAGAGGTAAAATCCAGGAAAGTGTGGGCACCCTCCTAAGGCTGCAGCCCCAGGAGTTTCTTACTCTCGTAATAGTTCACACTTCACCTCCAGCAATTCTTCATTTCATTGTTCCTCCCAATTTAGGGCTCCAGTAGCTTCTGCTCAAGTTAAGCTGATTCTCTCAATTTGCCTGTCTCTCCAGATTTCAGAGTGGCAACTTGCCCTGCAACCTCAATTCTCTGAATCCAAATAAATCATTAGTTTTCAATTTGTTCAGCTTTTTCTTCTAATAAGAGCAGGAATGGCATCTTCCAAGCTCTTTCCAGGCCACTGCTGAAACCTTCACTGTTTGTGTGTGTGTGCGTGTGCTTTAAGTGAAAGTACAGTTCAAGTCAGTTTCTCATACAAAAATTTATACACATTGTTTTGTGAGCCTAGTTGCTCTCCCTACAATGTGACAACACACTCCTCCTTTCCACCCCAGATTTTCCATGTCCATTCAACCAAGCTTCTGCCCCTTTCTGCCTTCTCATCTCGCCTCCGGACTGGAGCTGCCCATTTACTTTCATGTATCTACTTGAGCTAAGAAGCACGCTCTTCACAAGCACAATTTTATGTCTTACAGTCCAGTCTAATCCTTGTCTAAAGAGTAGGCTTTGGGATTGGTTTTAGTTTTGGGCTAACGGAGTGTGGGGGTCATGTCTTCTGGGGTCCCTCCAGTCTCAGTCAGATCATTAAGTCTAGTCTTTTTCCTGGAATTTGAGCTCTGCACCCCACTTTTCTCCTGCTCCGTCATGGACTGTCTGTTTTGTTCCCTGTCAGAGTGGTCATTAGTGGTAGCTGGATACCATCTAGGTCTTCTGGTCTCAGGCTGATGATGTCTCTAGTTTATGTGGCCCTTTCTGTCTCTTGGGCTCATATTTTCCTTGTGTCTTTGGTGTTCTTCATTCTCCTTTGCTCCAGGTGGGTTGGGACTAACTGATGCATATTAGATGGCCCCTTGCTAGGTTTTAAGACCCCAGATACCATTATCCAAAGTAGGAGGCAGAACATTTTCTTAATATAATTTGATATGACAATTGACCTAAATGTCCCCTGGACCCATGCTCCCCAGAGTCCCTCCCCTGCTACTCTGTCCCTTGAAGTGTTTGGTTGTATTCAGGAAACTTCTTAGCTTTTGGTTTAGTCCGGTTGTGCTGACTTCCCCTGTATTATGTGTTCTTCCCTTCACCTAAGATAATTCTTATCTATTACGTAGTTAGTTAATGCCCTTCTCCCTCCCTCCCCACCCTCGAAACCATCAAAGAATGTTTTCGTCTGTGTTTAAACCTTTTCTTGAGTTCTTATAATAGTGGTCTCATACAATATTTGTCTTTTTGCAACTGACTAATTTCACTCAGCATAATGTCTCCCAGATTCATCCATGTTATGAGGTGTTTCTCGGATTCATCGTTCTTTACCTTGTGTAGTATTCTATTGTGTGAATACAACATAATTTGTTTATCTACTCATCCATTGAAGAGCACCTAGGTTGTTTCCATCTTTTTACTATTATGAACAGTGCTGCAATGAACATAGGTGTGCATGTATCTATTCATGTGATGGCTCTTATTTCTCTAGGATATTTTCCAAGGAGTGGGATTGCTTGGGTCATATGGTAGTTCCATTTCTAGCTTTTTAAAGAAGCGCCAAATCGATTTCCAAACTGGTTGTACCATTTTACATTCCTACCAGCTGTGTATAAGTGTTCCAGTCTCTCCACAACCTATCCAACATTTATTATTCTGCATTTTTTGGATTAACGGTAGCCTTGTGGGGGTGACATGGTATCTCATTGCAGTTTTGATTTGCATTTCTCTAATGGCTAATGATCGTGAGCATTTCCTCAGATATCTGTTAGCTGCCTGAATGTCTTCTTTGGTAAAGTGCCTGTTCATATCTTTCCCCATTTTTTAATTGGGTCATTTGTCTTTTCATCATTGGGGTTTTGCAGTGTCTTGTAGATTTTAGAGATTAGACTGGATTTGTTGGAGTCAAATTTTTTTTTCCCAGTCTGTAGGTTATCTTTTTACTCTTTTGGTGAAGTCTTTGGATGAGCCTAAGTGTTTGATTTTTAGGAGCTCCCAATTATCTAGTTTTTCTTCTGGTGTTTGTGCATTGTTAGCTATCGTTTGTATTCTGTTTATGCCGTCTGATAGGGCTCCTAGCATTGTCCCTATTTTTTTCCTTTATCGATCTTTATTGTTTCAGATTTTATATTTATGTCTTTGACCCATTTTGAGTTAGTTTCTGTTCATGGTGTGAGGTATGTGTCCTGCTTCATTTTTTTGCAGAGAGATATCAAGTTATGCCAGTATTATTTGTCAAAGAGACTGTCTTTTCCCCATTTGACAGACTTAGGGCTTTTGTCAAGTATCAGATGCTCATAGGTGGATGTGTTTATGTCTGGATTCTCAATTCTGTTCCATTGGTCTTTTCATCTGTTTTTGTACCAGTACCAGTCTGCTTTGACTACCATGGCAAATCAGGTAGTGTGAGGACTCCCACTTTGTACTTCTTTTTCAGGAATACTTTACTTATCCAGGGCCTCTTTCCCTTCCATACATATCAAGTTGGTGATTTTTTCTCCATCTCATTAAACAATGCAATTGGAATTTGGTTCGGGATTGCATTGTAGCTGTTGATAACTTTGGGTCAACTTCGGGTAGAAAAGACATTTTTACAATGTTGAGTCTTCCCATCCGTGAGCTCAGTATGGTTTTCCACTTATATAGGTCTCTTGGTTTCTTGCAATAGTGTCTTGTAGTTTCCTTTGTATTGGTCTTTTATGTCTCTGGTTAGATTTATTCCTAAGTGTCTTATCTTTTGGGGGGCTATTGTAAATGGTATTTATTTGGTGATTTCCTCTTCAAAGTTCTCTTTGTTGGTGTAGAGGAATGCAACTGATTTTTGTAAATTTATCTTGTATCCTGATACTTTGGTGAAATCTTGTATTAAGTCCAGTAGATTTCTTACAGATTCTTTAGGGTTTTCTGCATATAAGATCAGATCATCTGCAAATAGAGATACTTTTACGTTTTCCTTGCCAATTAAATGCCCTTTATTTCTGTGTCTAACTTAATTGCCCTGGCTAGGACCTCTGGCACAATGTTGAATAAGAGTGGTGATAAAGGGCATCCCTGTCTGGTACCCATTTTCAAGGGGAATGCTTTCAAACTCTCTTCATTTAGGATGAAGTTGGTTGTTGGCTTTGTATAAATGCCCTTTATTATGTTGAAGAATTTCCCTTCTATTCCTATTTTGCTGAGAGTTTTATCATGAATGTGTGTTGGACTTTGTCAAATGCCTTTTCTGCATCAATTGATAAGATCATGTGGTTCTTTGGTTCTTGCCTTTTGTTTTATTTATGCATTGGATTACATTGATTGTTTTTCTAATGTTGAACCATCCCTGTATACCTGGTATGAATCCCACTTGGTCATGGTGAATTATTTTTTTGATATGTTATTGAATTTTATTGGTTAGAATTTTGAGGATTTTTGCGTCTATGATCATGAGGGATATTGGTTTGTAATTTTCTTTCTTTCTTTCTCTTTTTTTGTGGTGTCTTTACCTGGTTTTGGTATCAGGGATATGCTGACTTCATAGAATGAGTTCGAGAGTATTCCATCCTTCTTTATGCTCTGAAATACCTTTAGTAGTACTGGTGTTAACACTTCTCTGAAAGTTTGGTAGAATTCTCCAGTAAAACTATCAGGGTCAGGGCTATTTTTGTTGGGAGTTTTTTAATTACCTTTTCAATCTCTTCTTTTGTTATAGATTTATTTAGTTGTTCTACCTCTGTTTGTCGATAGCTTGTTTCTAGAAATGTTTCCAATTCCTCTAGGTTTTCAAATTTGTTGGAGTATAATTTTTCATAGTATTCTGTTATGATTCTTTTAATTTCAGTTGGGTCTGTTGTGCTATCACTCATCTCTGATCTTATTTGGGTTATTTGGTTCCTTCTGAGTTTTTATTTTGTCAGCTTGGCCAGTGCTTTATCAATTTTGCTGATCTTTTCAAAGAATGAGCTTTTGGTCTTGTTAACTCTTTGAATTGTTTTTCTAGTCTCTGTTTCATTTAATTCTGCTCTTATTTTTATTTTTTTCTTTCTTCATGTGCCTGAGGGCTTCTTTTGCTGCTCTCTTGTTGTTTGAGTTGTAGTGTTAATGTTTTGATTTTGGCCCTTTTTTTTTTTTTGGATGTGTGCATTTATTGCTCTAAATTGACCTCTGAGCACCGCTTTTGCTGGTGTCCCAAAGATTCTGGTAGGATGTATTTTCATTCTTATTTGATCCTATGAATTTAATTATTCTGTCCTTAATTTCTTCTATAACCCAATAATTTTTGAGCAAGGTGTTGTTCAGTTTGCATGTGTGTTTTTTTTTTTGTCCCTTGCTTTAACCCAGTGCTGTATCTGTTATCAATTTCTACTTTTATGGCTTTATGATCCAAAAAGATGCTTTGCAATATTTTGATGCTTTGCATTCTGTTAAGGCTTGCTTTATGGCCTAATATGTGGTATATCCTGGAGAATGTTCCATGCATACTGGAAAAGAAAGTATACTAGGTTGCTGTTGGGTAGAGTGCTCTGTATATGTGTATGAGATCAAGTTGGTTGATTGTGGCATTTAGATCTTCCATGTTTTTATTGAGCTTCTTTCAGGATGTTTTGTCCTTCACCAGAAGTGGTGTGTTAAATTCTCCTACTATTATTGTGGAGCTATCTAGTTCTCTTTTCAGTAATGTCAGAATTTGTTTTTTGTATTTTGGAGCCCTGTCACTAGATGTGTAAATATTTATTATAGTTATGTCCTTCTGGTCCTCTCTGTATTCTCTGTTATACTCTCTGTTCTGGTATGTCAATCACTGGTAGGTTATTCCTCTTGATAGAGTCCCACGTAATTCTTTGAGTTTCTTCATTTTTTAAAATTCTTTTATCTGATATTTCCTCAAATAACTTAGTGTCAAGTCTTTTATCTTCAACCTCATTAATTCTGACTTCCATTGCTTCAGTTCTGCTCTTATGACTTTCTATTGAGTTGTCTAATTCTGAAATTTTACTTTTAATCTTTTGAATTTCTGTTTGTTGTCTCTCTGCAGATTCTTGCAGCCTGTTAAATTTGTCATTATGCTCTTGTATAACCTTCTTAAATTCTTCTATTGCTTTGTCTGTGTGCTCGTTTTGCATTTTGCCTGATTTCTTGAAGAGTTCTGTGTGTTAATCTTTTGAATTGTACCTCTAGTAATTCCAAGAAGTTCCCTGCCACTCTAAGATTTCTTGATTCTTTTTTTGGGCAGTTGCTAAAGCCATCATGCTCTGCCTCTTTATGTGATTTGATATTGACTGTGGGTGGGTTGCCTCTGAGCCATCAATAAGTTGTTATAGCTATTTATTTTGTGTTTGGTTACTGTGACCTAGCTTCTTTTTTTGTTTTGTTTTTATATGCCCAAATAGACTGGTTGTGTAAGCTAGTTTGATTACTGGAGCCTTTGAAGCTCTCAAGTCCTATCACCACGTGGTTAGAGATGTTACTTGGAGTACAGAGTCCATTTACTTTTCTTGTATGATTCATCTCAGATGCCCAGGTAGTCAGTCACCAAGTGTGTGGTGCAGATTCTTACCTACAGTCCTACATGGGCAGTCACAGTTATTTGGTGCAGTAGAAGATCATGCACTGAGCAAGGCAGGGGCCTGACAGCTGCCCCTAAGTGTCTGGGAGGAAAGTGTGTCCCTCTTACCTACAGCATGTAGGTAGGTGGGTTTTGCAGCCAGAGTATGGGCACCCAGTGCTCTTGGCTGTAAGGACTGGGAGGCATCACTTATTCTTGGACCCATCTCCCAGGTGGCTACGTGGCATGGGTGGAGCCACCAGTCCTCAGGCTCCTTATGTGGGTAGGTGAGGACCCTGCTTAAATGGCAGAGTGGTGTAAAATGTCATGAACCTACCACTCCCCCTTGTAGCTGTTATAATTGAACTTAGGCTTCAGGTATATACCCTGTTGAACTGTGCTGTGCTAATGAGGGCCTGCACTGTTGAAATGCGCCCACACAGTTATGCAGGGATGAAAGGCATTCAAAGTCTGTGGACCCCGTATGCATGTGCCTAGGCAAAGAAGCTGTGCTTGCCTTGAGTTCCTGGCTTAGTGCAGCTGGAAAATTATTTTTTCCTGTTTGTTAATTTGTTCCCTCTCTAAAGCCAGGAGAATGGCTCAGGATATGTGATGGGCACTACTTCTGGCCCAGGGAACGTGGCAATCGCTTAAGCCACCCGGACTCAGTGCAGAGTGGGGAGGGGCAGGTAAATTGGAGAGAGGTTCTTCCCAAAGGGGTAGCTTTTTGATGTGCGGTATATTAGACGCATGTACTTATCTTTTGCTGATTGAGTGCTGCTTCTGACTGGTTCTGGAGGACTGAGCAGACTCTTCACTGCTCCACCTCTCCCAAAGAGGAAAATGTGTCCCAAGTGCCATTGCTTGCCTCAGTGTGCATGCCAGCCAATCCAGCCTGCAGGATGCTGGTTCCCACTGGGTCAGGCCTGGCAACTCCTCGCTGCTTCTAAACCATCTCTCCCTCCCTCTGTCGCTCAGTCTTATTCCTCAACTTTGCCTTTGATGTTCTGTGCTCCTAGATTATCCTATATAATGGCTTCACTTTTTTGGGGGGGGGTCTTTGCTCTAAGAGGGGCCACAGGAAGTGTCTAACTACTCCCTCATCTTGGTCCTGGCTCCTTCCATTATTTTGTAACAGTTTTTTTCCCTTTTTTATGCATCTAAAATATACAGTAAAGCTGTTTATTTAGAATCAAGTGGGTTTGATTCTAAACAATAATTCTGTAACATAAAGTTACAGAATTGTTATTTTCTCAATAAGCAAGTGGTAAAATGGTTAGTGGGGGCAGTGGTGGTTCATTGGTAGAATTCTCAACTTCTGTGCAGAAGACCTGGGTTTGATTCCTGGTCAACGCACCTCATGTGGAGCCACCCCCTGTCTGTCAGTGGAGGCTTTTGTTGCTCTGATGCTGAACAGGTTTCAGTGGAGCTTCCAGGCTAAAATGGATAGGAAGAAATGGCAATATACTTCTGAAAATTAGCCAGTGCAAACCTTGTGGATCACAGTGGTCCAATCCCAACCAATCAGGGAGATAGTACAGGAGTGGTAGTGTTTCATTCCGTTGTGCATGATGTCACCATGAGTCGGGAGCTGATTGGAAATCAGCTAACAACAACGGATTATTAATTTTGTTTTATCATGTAATGATAATGGGAATTTTAAGTTTAATACAACATTCATAGCTTTATTTGAAGAAGGAAGATGACTTTTACATAAATGACCTACGGTTCTCATCCACAGTTATTTTTTAAATACAAAGGAAATACACCCAACCATTTAAAATATTTTTAAAGGAGGTGACATAGAAAGAAACAATAAAAAAGAGAAAGTAAGAAAGGATAGGAGAGAAGACAAGAAGAGTTACAGTAACATTTCCCTGGCTTTCAGAATTTGAGGGTTAGCAGTAGCCTCAAAACAGAATGCAGGAAGAAAATACAAGCAGAATAACAATGTGGTAAGGCTCAGTTTATTATATCACTTTTACAGATTAAGAAACTGAGACCCAGAGAGGATAAACAAACATCTAGAGTTTTCAGAGAAAACTAACAGCAGCGGTGGAGCTAGATCATCAGTATCCTGCCTGACATGTGCTGCCTACTAAACAAGGCCACCAGAACTGCCAGCTTGGTGTCAGGCACCTGGTACATACCTGTCTCTTTCTTTTGACACGTAGGAGTGTTACACTGGGAGGTACACAGGTAGGGTTGCCAGAAAAAATATAGAACACCCAGTTAAATTTGAATTATAAATAGCAACTAATATTTTAGTACAAGCGAGTCCCAAGTATTGTGTGATGTATACTTACACCAAAAATACATGTTCATTGCTTACATGAAATTCAGATTTAGCTGAATGTCCTTGTTTTTGATTTTCTTACCATATCTGGCCATCCTATACCTTCCCCAGAAACAGTGTTGTTGTTTTGAAGAAAAACACACAAAAGAAGATGTTTGAGGCTTGAATCTTTTTTTTTTTTTTTTCCTTAAAGGTGTCAATAACTATGTTGTGAGTATAGCTTCAGAAGGTATTGTGGATGTGAATCTTTAAAAAACTGAGGTCCTGGCATATCTGAACTGGGTGACTTCAAACCTAAATTAAAAACTTCATTCTGAATCAAACTGAAATCTTCACCTCTATTTTTTTTTTATTAGAACAACAATTCAGCCTTTTTGTCACAATTTAACTGTTGAAAACAAAGAAGGAGGAATCAGGCTTTCTAACCTAGCAAAGGATTTGCTTGCTGAAAAGTGTCTGTTAAGAATGTTTACTCAGCTTGCTCTAAAAGAATGCTTTGCTTAAGTACGTTTCCTGGAGGTTAGGAAATAGGATTAGAATTGATAACGTTAAGATGAAGCCTGTAAGTGACTCATAACTGCAACCAAGGTAAAACATCAAACCTTTAATTCCACTATCCTGACTCCCAAATTAAACTTCATTTTCAGTTACTGAGATCATCTGCTTCATTTTGGTCTTTTATAACTTGTAACTAAAATATAAGCCTGTGAATTTAAAGAAGGAAAGAGCAATCATGCAGTTGTACTAACTCAATTTATTCCTGACAGAATGCCTCATTAAACAAATCTCTAGATGTGCTATCATCCCTGAAATTTTAACAAGTAAACTTCCTGTTGTTAAATGTTTAAGCTTGTAGTTTAACAAAACCCCTTGTAACCTTTGCCATGATTCCTCCCCCATCCCCTGCATATGTGCCTGCCAGCACTAATCCTTTGTTTGCTACGCCATGTAAACCTCACTGTTCTGCCTGCAATTCAGAGCATTCCAGCATCTAGTTTGGATGTCTGTGTACGTTTCCCATTTCATGAAATGTCTTTTTATTCCTTCCATAAAATTTGTTATTTTTAATTTAGCAGAGAGTTAAGTCTGGTGATTCACTATGACAATAAAATTAGGTCACTGGAAATCTACTCAGCAGCATTGATTACGCTTATACTGTGTACCAGGCATGGTACCTGATACAGAGGAGACCATGTTGAACAAAACAGGTATTCATTCCCTGCGTCCACAGAGTTTTCAGTCTGAAGTATCAGCCTGAACCTCCCACCCATTCTGATGTTACTACTATTAGGGCTCCCATAGCAGAAAGAACCTCTGCAGTTCACAGCTGACTATCAGCTACTTGAGAGAACAGACTTTGGGGGCTTTCTTGTGCCCCTGTCTTCAGGCCTGACAGGGTGTGATGGTTAAGATTGTATGTCAACTTGGCTGGGCCATGATTCTCAGTGTTTTGACAATTGTATAGTGCTGTGAGCACTTCCCTGTTGAAATTTGATATGTGATCCCCCTCATGGTGGACTCTGCTGAGTGATACTTGGTGGAGGCAGGGCCTGTGGCAGCTCACTGCCCCCTCAGCATTCATCTCTCTGCCTTCCGCTGCCTACTTCCTTCCTGCTTGCCTTGCCAAGGTTTTAATCTTGTTCCGGATTCAGCAGCTGCCTCTTGTCCCATCTCCAGTTCTTGGGACTTGAGCTAGCACCTTACCTGTCCATCTTGGGATTTGTGTACCTTCGCAGCCTGTGAGCAAGAGTCCTGCTCCCCAACCTGCCGATCTTGTGTTCACCAGCTCCTGCAGCTACATGAATCAGGAGAAATCTTGCACTTACCTGGCAACTTTGGGATTCCTCGACTTTCACAGCCTGTGAGTGGGACCCCTGCCCTCTGACCTGACGATCTTGGGTTCACCAGCTTCTGTGGCTCCATGAATTGCGAAAGGCCTCTATATCCTGATCCGTGGACTTGGAACATTCCAACTTCTACAATCACATGAGCTGTTTCCTTGATATAAACCTCTCTCTATGTATATTTATACTATTTACTGATTTTGCTTCTCTAGAGGACCCAGCCTAAGACACAGGGAGAGAGTGCTCAGAGAACTTTTCTTGAAATAATAATGAATTACCCAAATTTGGAGTTCAGAGACAAATCTCAGGAGTCATCCCAAAACCTAAGACAGTGCCAGAGTTTTAAAACTCTCAACCTAGAATCTCTTGGATCTTTTAAAACTGATATGTAACTATCACTGCCTATATAAACCATGGGTCTTGGTTCTTCCAGGATTTCACTATTGCTTTTCTTTTGTCTGAATGTCCTTCTCTTTGTTTCTACCTAACTTTGGCCCATTCTTCAGGACTAATCCTGAGTACAACCTCTCCTAGGAAGCCCCTGCCTGGATGATAGTCCCAGTACCCTGAGCCCTCTCTCTCACCCCTGTCCTTGTACTATAATTACCAGTAGACTGGAACTGTGAGAGGACAGAATTCTTGCCAGATCTCTTCCTCCATTTCAAGCCCCAAGCACAGAGGCTTGTGCCAACAATAGGTTTCATGGTACAGGACGTAACTGGAATTCTCAGTACCACAGTTATAAAACCATAAGAGCAGCTTTCCCTGTGATCACTCATTTTTTTTTAGTTATTTGTTTTTGATAGAAAATTGCATTCATATTGTATAGTATAAAAAGTGTACTTTGATAAGACTCCCCCATCCTGTCTCTCATCTGCCCGGTTCTCCACCACAACTCATGGTAACCGCAGTTACTTTCTTATATATCTTTCCAGTTTTGTTATGCACGTACAAGCAAATATGAATAGTACTTCTTATCCCCCCTTTTATGCAAATATTGCATATTGTATCTATTCTGATGCTTACTCTTTTCATTTGGTCAAGATTTGTTTGAAATCTTTTCATATCAGTTCATGGAAATCTCCCTCATTTATTTTTATAGATGCTGAAATTCCATTGTGTAAATATCCTATCCCATATTGATGGATATTTGGGTTGTTTCCCATCTTTTGATAGAACAAACTGCTTCAATTAATATGCTTATGTTCTTTTGAGCACACACATGCATAACTGTACGATAAACTCCCAGAAATGGAACTGCAGAGTCAAAGACATCAGCATTCGCACATGTGCCTTTGTTGTATGTTGCCAAATTGCCCTCTCTAGGGGTGTCATGATTTCACGTTCTCACTGATGACATGTGAGTTTCTTTTCCCCACAGCTTACTTATAGCCAATGGTTGTATTGTTCAGAGGGGAGCACCTTTTGACCCTTTGCAGTCAGATTGGTTTGACGAAATGGATTCTCAGCTGCATCTACCTGCCCACCTCCAGCTCACCATCTTAACGACGCTTTGCCAATTTATTCCTGCCCCTGCAGGAAGAAGGGGGCGTGCAATAAAGACTTTCAAAAGATGCCCAGCTCTATCTGTGCTTTGACCAGAAGGAGAAAATAGCCAGTCACCATTCCAGCTCTATGTCTCTTGAGTCCAGATAAGAATCAACATCAAGTAACTCTTATCTCCAACTCTGAAAGTGTGTCTAGGTCTCCTTTTCCAAGCCCAGATGACAGACCCACCACCTGATCATGGTGCTCTTAGTGCCCTCTAACAACAACAATGTTTTAATCAAGTTCTTACTGTGCCAAGGGCCATGTATATCCCAAATCACAGGACCAGCTATGTATGTGTGTATGTGTGGAGGATACTTTTATTTTGCCAACAATTAAGCTGAAGTTCAGACAGCTTAGTGACTGAAGATCTCACTGTTTCCAAACAGCAAACTTTAAAATCTAGCCTGTCTAATGTGCTTTCAACCATCACACAGTATGAACTACTGGGCTCAAACACAGTGCACTGCCTGGAGTCACATTCCACCTGAAATCCACCATCTTTAATGGCCAAGGCTCCTGAGCCTATATGCACTTAAACCCAAAGTATCTGCTATTAATTTCCCATCTCCTTCTCCACAAAAGAGCAATAATATTTTATTACATGGTGGGCTTTGCTTCCTGAAATGAATGAAGGATGAAAGGAAGAAAGAAGGTAATAACTCATTGAAGTAGAAGTTAAATAAATATTCGAGTAAATGAGTAGGCCTTATGCTGCTTGGGGGTACAGAACAGATTCTCAGATTCCCCAGGACCTACTTATTGGCCATACTGGCTCTTATGGGAGGTGTGATGTCCTTCTCTGAGGTTAGGCAGGAAGCATGATGCAAATGGATCAGAACTCTGTGATCCTAACCGGGTTGTTTGGTGCATGCTCTGCTCTGGCTCCAGCCTCAGAGCACACAGATAGGGCAGTAGCAGGCAGGAACTGTTCAGGGTGGCAGCAAGGTCAGCTTGGAAGCTGCCAGTTGTCTTAGTTTCCTAGGGCTGTGGTAACAAGTACTGCAAAGTTGGTGGCTTCAAACAGCAGAAATTTATGCTTTCACGGTTCTGGAAGCTAGAAGTCCAAATCAGGGCATCGGCTGCGTCAATTCTTTCTGTGAGTTCTGAGATAGGAGGTATTCCATTCCCCTCTCCTACCTTCTAGTGGCTCCTGGAGAGCCTTGTTACTCTTTTGCTGCTTGTAGATGGAACTTTACATGGCATCTATCTTTCCCTGTGTGTTACTCCGTCTCAGTGTCTTCTCTTTTAAAGGCACCACTCAGAAGGGATTAGGATCCATCCTACACCAAAATGACCTCACTAATTAACTGATAACTTCTGCAAGGAAAACCCTATTTCTCCAAACAGAGTCACATTCACAGGTACAGGAGTTAGGCCAATGTATCTTTTTGGGAGACAATTCAAACCTAACCCCAATGATCAACATACTGACTAGCTCTATCTTGGGCCTGTTTATGTGCATAGCTTTGCCTCCAGGTTCCAGCAAGTAGCTTTCTTAAAGCAGTGACTGTATGCCTTCCTGGGCCTCATCCTGCCTCCTGCCTATCACCACCCACACTACTGATATGCAAGCAGATAAAATTGAATAAGAAATTCTCCAAAAAATTGCCACACCACACATCAATTTTGGGGAAGTCGTGTGGAGGAGGGCCAGGAAGCTGGCCTACTTTATGCTCACAAAATTTCATAAATCTCTACTAGTCAGTCTGGTACATATCTGGGTTATACCTATTAAGGTTCTGGAAACCTTAAGAAACCTCTTACATTTATTGTTAACCACATCTTTAAACCATTCCTGACAAGGAAACCTAATTGAGTCAGGCTAGCCTTTTTTGTTCTGTTTTGTTTGGGCTTACACACATGTGTATGTTTTAAAGAAAATAGTAGGCTACATTGATTCAAACCCACTGCAAGGAAGACAGCACACTATGGACCTTTGCTTTCTTGTCACCAGTGCTAAACATTCTGTACATGTTTTTTCCTCTTTTTTTTTGCCCTGTGCAGATGTGTTCCAAGGAGAACCAACTCCGGGAGAAGCCTCAGCTTCCTGTGGTCCTCTTGGCTAGGGCAGAATACTAAGCAGGTGACTTCTCATGCGTTTGCAATTTTAAGAACTTTCTTCATCCAGTATTCCACGAGAAACCCACAGTTTAGAAGAAGGAATGTTGGACTTAGAAGTCCCAAGGCTTGATTCCTATTTTGTCTCTATATTTGTGACCATGATCCTACTTAGAATAATAATAAAAGTTTTTTCCTCCCATGAATCAGAAATAAACTTCCACTTCAAGGCAATCACTGCAGCCAGGCAGCCTCATGTGGTGCAATGTGTCTGTTCTTGGGATGCGTACAAACCCTGTGCTCCAATATAGACCTCTCACTGTTGTGTAAACCTAGGTAAGGGGCTCTGCTTCTCTGAGACCATTGTCCTCATCTATGAAGTAAGAAGAAAGGTGCCTGTCCAGTAGGATATTTACGCAAATTTGTATGACCATGTATGAGCAATTCACCCCTTCTGATGCAGGTCCTGCGCCCTTTCCTGCCATGAAGAGAGCAAAGCCCAGGCAGCCTTCAAACCAGGAAGGAAATGTCCCACCAGTTGGTGCTGACACCCTGGTGAAATCTCTGTCCATGCATCCTGAACTTTTCGGTGTGTCTCCTTTGCCCATTGGAGCCCTGGTGTCGCAGTAGTAAAGAGCTACGACTGCCAAGCAAAACGCTGGCTGTTAGAATCCATCAGCTATTCCTTGGAAACCCTATTGGGCAGTTCTGCTCTGTCTTATAGGCTCGTTATGAGTCGGACTTGACTCCAGGGCGATATGCTTTTATTTTGTTTGTTTTTGTTTGCTTTGCCCATCAGACCAGGAAAGCAAACATATGCATTTTTCTTATCAAATTCGTCTGACTGGTCAAGATTCCAGGACAGTTTTGAAAAGAAAGTTCCTAAATTCAAGTTCTCAGTAGGAAGCATGTATGATTGATGAATGATATCTGCCTGGTCAAGTGAGAAGTGAGTGGGCTACTTGTGCTACATCCTAGCTCCTCAACAGCTAGCACATGTATTAGTATCCTGGCACAAAACCAGGCACAAGACAAACGTTGAATACATGTCTGTGGCTGTGTCATACCATCATGTATCTGCTGAGTTCTGTTCCAATAAGATCTCAGCAGGCATCTGACATGGCCGTCCAGGCCTGCCAACAAAAGACTAAAAATCAGGAAGGGGGGAAAAAAAAGCAGGAATGAGGGTAGCATTCCCTAAAGGTGGCAGCTAACTAAAATCATATCAGTGCAAAGAAGGGCAAATAAAGGCTGGTGTCTAACGGCTATCTGGTCTATGGAGCTAGACACAGGCATATAGGGGTGAGGGTGGAGAAGCTGTGGGGACTTCTCACTCAGCTAAGCATGCCAAGAACTCTTCAGTCTGAGTCCCGGAAAAGAGTCAGGTGTCTGTGATGTGCACAGCCCCCCTTGGAAAATAACAGGCACATGCAGTTGATTAACTACTGAAAATCTCGTTATCAACTAGTTTGTAAATCTCTGTTTAGCACTAATTATTTGTCAGGCACTAAGGCCACAAAGACATAAAATGGCTGACCTATAAAAAAATTTTCACTTCTAAATTATGTGATTTTCAAAAAAATTATGTAAGTCAAGTAAGTCATTTGCTCGTTTGTCTAGTGCAAATCTGTACAGTGACTGCCAGGGTATTCTAGACGGTTTGGGAAGGACCAGAACTAATTGAATACTGCAGTATTTCACTTATATCACACTTACTCTTAAAAGCCTTATGATCATGGTAGAAAAGGAGTTCAGGGACCTCATTTACAGATAAGGAAATGGACCTAATGGCTGGCTTGGTGGAGTAAAGATGGCATTGTGACAGCTGTAAAAGTAAGGAGCATGTTCTGAGGTGCCTGCCACATCCCAGGTCTTCAGTGTATGCTATTTCATATAATCTTCACACTGAGCTGTGAGATGGTCATCCATGACTTACAGATGAGGAAGTTGAGACATAGAAAACTCAAGCACAACCAGAGCACCACACTTTGCTGATGGTTGGGCTGGGGCTCAAATTCTTTCAGGCTAGTGCTCTGACCATCCCACCCTCTATAGCACAGTCTCACTGCCCAGAAAGGGCAGGGCCAGGCCAAGGTGGCAGCAGGAAGGATGAAGTGGTTAAGCCTAGCAGATGAGACCAGGGAAGGGACCTGCAAACTTCATGCCTTGCCCCAACCCTAATTCCATTTCAGGTACTCCTATATCAACACCAGATGTCTGTCAGTTTGTGGTACTATGGTGGCTTGCGAGTTGGTATAATGCAGTATTTCAAATATTTCTAGGGTTACCCATGGTGGAAATTTCAGAGGAGCTTCCAGACTAAGACAGAGTAGGACCTGGTGATCTATTTCTGAAAAATAACCAGTAAAAATTCTGTGCATCACAACAAAACATTGTCTGACTTACTTGCTTCGCACACATCATTACCTACTACTACCCACGGCCATCGAGTTAATTTCAACTCCTAGTGACCCTATAGGACAGAGTAGAGATTCCAAGGTGCACCAGGTGGATTCGAACTGCCGATCTTTTGGTTAGCAGCTGTAGCTCTTAACCACTACGCCAAATAGGGTTTCCTGGACAAATCATTAGGAAGGATCAATCCTGGAGAAGGATATCACGTATGGTAAAGTGGGGAGCCAGTGAGGATGAGGAAGACCCTTGATGGGGTGATTTGGCATAATAGCCACAACGATGGATGCAAAGATGCTGATGATTGTGAGGATGATGCAGGACTGGGCAACATTTCTTTTGCTGTACATAAGGATGCCATGAGTTGGTGAAAATATGTCACATAGATGCTCTTCCATCTGCTCCAAAGCCAATGGAAGTCCATCAAAAGATCTGGGAATGGAGGAGAGAGAGGAAGCATTGCTTGCCTGGCCCCTCTGTCTGGAGGCAGTCTCTGAAGGGTGTGCTCCCTATCTTTACCTCAGCAAACCACAGCAGATCTTGGTGGCTGATTCCCTCCATGATTACAGCTGTCACCAGGATTGGGCATCTCCTATTCCACATTTACCCTTTCCAGATGGGGTCTGCCGTTGATGGTTCCCAGGTCTTCTCCAGCTGTGATTGATTCCTATAGCCTTCTCCATGACCATAAAGAGCCACTTTAATAAATTTTCAGTGGAGCTCTTCATAGGTAGTATTTACTTCTTGCCAGGATTCCTTTTGCTACAACAAAAAAAAAAAAAAAAAAAAAAGGGGGGGAGAGGGATGGATAGTTGTACAAAATTGGCTACATGTTGATAATGTTGAAGCAGGAACAGATGATTCAAAATAAATTTCTCTCTACTTTTGAATTAATTTGAAATTGTTTATTAAATTCTAGATTGTGTTCTGTAATGAGGGGCTGCCCAAGTCCAACCTCACCCTTGTTGCATCTTCAAACTCTTCCCCATGTTAGGCAGCAAATGTCCCAAAAGTTTGAGAGGGCATATGGTGATATAATTATGAGGTCTCGTTAGAAAGTACTAGCAGATAATTTGATTATGGAAACTAGGTTACAAAGCAAATTATGTTCCTTATAAATTAAAAATGCTCCAATTAATAAAGGTTTTAATGTTTTCTTTGAAATCAAATTGGAATTCAAGGAAATATGAAAATGATTTTTCAAGGAAGATTTGGTTCTTCCCTTGTCAGGAAATGGGGAGAAAGTCAGTTGCTGAGATCTTTTTCTCACATCAAATATAAGAGATATAAATTAACCCAGTGAACCAAGACTACTGAGCATCATGACTCTCTTCCTTCATTTTGCTTTGAAGCAAGTTTAATGACTGTGTGTGCCTAAGTTCATGCACAGACACCAGATCTGATTTTGAAAGATGTCACCCAAAGCAGATAGAGGCCGTTAGCTTTTCATCACTAAGTATGTTAATACATCTACTCTTGAGCATTTCCAGGGAGGCTTTCAATGTTTAGAATGCCCTTTATTTGATTGGTGAATGGCTTTGTCAAGGGAAAACGTATGGATGGACTGTGGAAAATGCCTAAGTGTCCATTTACTCTTCTGCTGCAAAGGTGGGGCATTTCCAGGCAGGGATGAATGTCTCATGCTGGGCTAGATTCCATCACCCTCCCCTGGCCCAACCACAGCAGGGTATAAGCTGCTGTGGTTTCTACACTGCAAAGTGCAGAGTCCCTTCTTGCTATTAGGTGGCTGTGATGTTAAAGCAGAACTTCATAGGGCTTAAAAATAAAAAGACGCTAAAGAGAAGTGCAGAGCAGTTGCCCAGTTAATACAATATTCGGCGATAACAAAGGAGCATGGCACTTTCTCCTCCTTTCTCTCTGGGGACTGTATGACTCTTTATTCTCAGCAACAGTCATAAAATTCTGAGATAAATTTATTTGTTATGTTTTAGATTTTACATGTCTGGTTGGTCCTAACATATCCTCTGTGGCAATGGCCCTCAGTAAAATATGGTTCTGGCACCTGCAGTGGATGCCTGCATCTAGGTGTGGTCCTGGGCCCTGGCTCTGCCTGCCAACAGAGCAGACAAAGCAAATGTGAGTTCATTGTCACAGGTCTCTCATCACTTCCTGGATGAAGTCTCCAAAACTAAGGGCTCAAGTTCTGGGCAAGCCTCTTCTTTCTTGGGAGCAGGGTAGAAGAACAGGGATCTTCCCCACCTGGGGTGGGGTCAGTGGGGCAGTCAGCAAGGGTAAAGTCTCTGAGAGGGGGGTGCACCAGAGCAGGAAGCTTCTCAGAGGGTCCCTGGAAATTCAGTAAGCCCAAGGAGGTCAGATGTGACTGCCATAGCCCCAGCAGGGCCAGAAGGTCAAAGCTAAGGAAATGAGAGTAAATTCACAAGACCTTGGACAAGTGGAATTGGATGTGGCTTAGGAACAGCCTCACACATGCAGTGTCCTTGGGGCCTCTAGGGATTATGTAGAAGTGGCTTGACTGGAATAAAGCACAGAGCTGGAGCATGTAACCAAAACCAAAACCAAAGCCTTACCATTGAGTAGACTGTGACTTATAATAACCCAACAGGACAGAGGTAGAACTGCCCCATAGGGTTTCCAAGGAGTGTCTGATGAATTTGAACTGCCAACCTTTTGGTGAGGAGCTATATCACTTAACCACTATGCCACCAGGGCTCTGGGGCATGTGAAGGGATGATATTTTCCTCCTGAGCTTTGCCTCAGGGGCGTAAAGGAACTTACCATTGGACAGAACTGGTGGTCATGATCACTCACTCAGGGCTTGTTTTCTTTGCCTCTTTTGTCCATCAGGAAAGCAATGAGCAGTACCCAGATCAAGGGGCAGTGGGCCTAGGGGTCAGTGGGTCCCCAACTGAGGCCTTCTACAATAGGGTCACTGTGGGGACAAGAGATTTCATGCTAGGTACAGTCACTATTGTACTAGTTATACTAACGTGGGCCACTGTGAGTGATAAACTCTGACATCACAGTGGCTCAACACAATGCAAGCTTGTTTCTCAATCAAGAAAAGTACAGTTGGCAAAGAAGTGGGTGGAGGGGCGGCTGTGCTTCACCCAGTGATGTGGGAACTTGTGCCTAGAGAGGTTCTGCTCTCTTCAAGACGTCAGGAACAAGATCAGGAAGATCAGGTAATATGCAGAACAAGCCAAGGGACACACAGATAAAGCAATTGAAGAAATCAAAAAGGTTATTCAATAACATAAAGAAAAATTTAATAAACAGCAAGAATCCATAGACAGCAATCAGAAATTCAGAAGATTAACAATAAAATTACAGAATTAGACAACTCAATAGAAAGTCAGCGGAGCAGAATTAAGCAAGTGGAAAGCAGAATTGGTGAGATTGAGGATAAAGTGTTGGCACTAGAGTATATGAAGAAAAATCAGATAAAAGAATTAAAAAAAAATAAAGAAACCTTAAGAATCATGTGGGCCTCTATCAAGAGAAATAGCCTACGAGTGATTGGAGTAACAGAACAGGGAGGGATAATGGAAAATACAGACAGAACTGTTCAAGATTTGTTGGCAGAAAACTTCCCTGATACTGAGAAAGATGAGAAGATAACTATCCAAGATGCTCATTGAATTTGAAACAAGGTAGATCTTAAAAGAAAGTCACCAAGACATATTATAATCAAACTTGCTAAAACCAAAGATAAAGAGAGAGTTTTAAGAGGAGCTAGGGATAAAAGAAAAGTCACCTACAAAGGAGAGTCAATAAGAATAAACTGAGACTACTCAGCAGAAACTATGCAGGCAAGAAGGCCATGGGATGACTTATACCAAAAAAAAAAAAAAAAATTTTTTTTTTTTTTTTTTTTTTTTTTTTTAAGCACTGAAGAAAAAAAATTGCTGGCCAAGAATCATATATTCAGCAAAACTGTCTCTCAAATACAAAAACGAAATCAGGACATTTCCAGATAAACAGAAGTTTAGGGAGTTCATAAAAACCAAACCAAAATGAAAAGAAATACAAAAGGGAGTACTCTGGTTAGAAAATCAGTAATACTGGTTATCAACCAAAGACTAGAACAGTGGCCAGAGCAATAAGATGTCAACCCAGACAGGGAAATCACAAAAATAAATCAAGATAAAAATGCACTCAAAATAGGGAAACAGTGATGTCATTATGTAAAAGAAGACACCATTAAAACAATAAAGAGGGACTAAGAATTGTAGTCACAGATCTTTCATGTGGAGAGGAAGACAAGGTGATGTAAATAAATAAAATTTAATATTGAACTTAGAAAAATAAGGGTAAATATTAAGGTAACCACAAAGGAGACTAACAATCCTACTCCCCAAGAAAAATTCAAGAAAAAAAATAGGGATTCAGCAGAAACAAAATCAACAACAACAAATAAGAGAAAAAGACAATAAATAAAGATGAACTGCTCAGCACAAAAAATTAAGTGGGAAAAAGAAACTGTCAACAACACACAAAAAAAGACATCAAAATGACAGCACTAAATTCATACCTATCCATAATTACGCTGAATGTAAATGGACTAAATGCACCAATAAAGAGACAGAGAGTGGCAGAATGGATAAAAAAGACACCATCTATCTATGTACTGCCTACAAGAGACATTCTCTAGACTTAGAGACACAAACAAACTAAAACGCAGAGGATGGAAAAAATATATCAGGCAAACAACAAACAAAAAAGAGCAGGAGAGGAAATATTAATTTCTGACAAAATAGACTTTAAAGTTAAATCTACCACAAAGGATAAGGAAGAACACTATATAATGATTAAAGGGACAACATACCAAGAGGATATAACCATATTATATATGCACCCAATGACAGAGCTGCAAGATACATAAAAAAAACTCTAACAGCATTGAAAAGAGAGATAGAGCCACAATTACAGTAGAAGACTTCAACATACCACTTTGGTGAAGGAAAGGACATCCAGAAAGAAGTTCAATAAGGATATGGAAGATCTGAATACTACAATCAGCCAACTTGACCTCATAGACATATACAGAACACTCCACCCAACAGTAGCCAAGTATACTTTCTTTTCCAATGCACATGGAACATTCTCTAGAACAGACCACATATTAGGTCATAAAGCAAGCCTTAGAAGAATCCAAAACATCAAAATATTACAAAGCATCTTCTCTGACCATAAGGCCATAAAAGTAGAAATCAATAACAGAAATAGCAGGGAAAAGAAATCAAACACTTGGAAACTGAAAAACACCCTCTTCAAAAATGACTGGGTTATAGAAGACATCAAGGATGGAATGAAGAAATTCAGAGAATCCAATAAGAATGAAAACACTTCCTATCCGAACCTTTGGGACAGAGCGAAAGCAGTGCTCAGGGGTCAATTTATATCAATAAATGCATACATACAAAAAGAAGAAAGAGATCCAGGGGGCCAAGATGGCGGACTAGGTAGACGCTACCTCGGATCCCTCTTGCAACAAAGACTCAGGAAAACAAGTGAATCGATCACATACATAACAATCTACAAACCCTGAACAACAATCACAGATTTAGAGATGGAGAACGAACAAATACAGGGAAGCAGCGATTGTTTTCAGAGCCTGGAGCCAGCGTACCAGTCAGGTAACCTTCGACGCCAGATTTGGGGCAGAGCCCAGGGAACAGACAGCACAAACAAGGGGCCCAGCCCTAGCCCCTGAACTCACTCCAGGAGGGGGCCCAGCCAGTTCGCGAGGGCGGCGTGGCGACGCAGCCGGTGGAAGTCCCCGGGAGGCAGTGACTGATGTTGGAGCGGGGAGAGCAGCGTCCCAGCCAGGGAACCGTCCCGCCGGGATTTTGGCTGGGCGCAGGCAGAGTACAAGCACAGAGAGCTGCTCCACCCCCCTGAACTAACCCCGGGAGGGGGCCCAGCCTGTTCGCACGGGCAGCGTGGTGACGCAGCTGGTGGGAGAAATCCCCGGGAGGCAGCAACTGGTCTTGGAGCAGGGAGAGCAGCGTCCCAGCCAGGACACGCGGTCACAGCACAAGCACGGGGAACTGCTCCACTCACCGGAACTACCCCTGGGAGGGGGCCCAGCCGGTCCGCGGGGGCGGCCCGGAGATGCGGCTGGCAGGACGAGAAGTCCCTGGGAGGCAGCGACTGATTTTGGAGGCGACAGTGCACTGTCCCAGCAGGGGAACCTTAACGTTGGGCGTGGGGCTGGCAGCGGAGGATCTGACCGTGACTTCAGCGGGCCAGACCCCCCGGGGGCAATCTCCACACAGCCAGCACACATAGGCGACCCGCCCGGTGGGAATCTCAGATATAATAGTCATTCCAAGCAAGACAAGCAACTCTGGCTATATTCTGAGGTGCTACTCTCCTATCTCTCTGATCCCTTCCCCACCCTCCCCAGGCAGCTTCATTAACATCCAAATAGCCTGAGCCAGAGGGAGAACTCTGATAGGGATCTGACTGCATTTTTTTTAGCAGATTTTCTGGAAAAACTAGTTTCCCAGTGATGGCTCAGAGACAGCAGTCCATATCAAACCACGTAAAGAAGCAGACCATGACAGCTTCTCCAATCCCCCAAACAAAAGAATCAAAATCTTTCCTGAATGAAGATACAATCCTGGAATTATCAGATACAGAATATAAAAAACTAATTTACAGCATGCTTCAAGACATCACAAACGAAATAAGGCAAACAGCAGAAAAAGCCAAGGAACACACTGATAAAACTGTTGAAGAACTCAAAAAGATTATTCAAGAACATAGTGGAAAAATTAATAAGTTGCAAGAATCCATAGAGAGACAGCAGGTAGAAATCCAAAAGATTAACAATAAAATTACAGAATTAGACAACGCAATAGGAAGTCAGAGGAGCAGACTTGAGCAATTAGAATGCAGACTGGGACATCTGGAGGACCAGGGAATTAACACCAACATACCTGAAAAACAATCAGATAAAAGAATCAAAAAAAAATGAAGAAACCCTAAGAATCATGTGGGACTCTATCAAGAAGGATAACTTGCAGGTGATTGGAGTCCCAGAACAGGGAGGGGGGGCAGAAAACACAGAGAAAATAGTTAAAGAACTCCTGACAGAAAACTTCCCTGACATCATGAAAGACGAAAGGATGTCTACCCAAGATGCTCATCGAACCCCATTTAAGATTGATCCAAAAAGAAAAACACCAAGACATATTATCATCAAACTCGCCAAAACCAAAGATAAAGAGAAAATTTTAAAAGCAGCCAGGGAGAAAAGAAAGGTTTCCTTCAAGGGAGAATCAATAAGAATAAGTTCAGACTACTCAGCAGAAACCATGCAGGCAAGAAGGGAATGGGACGACATATAGAGAGCACTGAAGGAGAAAAACTGCCAGCCAAGGATCATATATCCAGCAAAAGTCTCTCTGAAATCTGAAGGCGAAATTAAGATATTTACAGATAAACACAAGTTTAGAGAATTTGCAAAAACCAAACCAAAGCTACAAGAAATACTAAAGGATATTGTTTGGTCAGAGAACCAATAATATCAGATATCAGCACAACACAAGGTCACAAAACAGAACGTCCTGATATCAACTCAAATAGGGAAATCACAAAAACAAACAAATTAAGATTAATTAAAAAAAAAATACACATAACAGGGAATCATGGAAGTCAATAGGTAAAAGATCACAATAATCAAAAAGAGGGACTAAATATAGGAGGCATTGAACTGCCAGATGGAGAGTGATACAAGGCGATATAGAACAATACAAGTTAGGTTTTTACTTAGAAAAATAGGGGTAAATAATAAGGTAACCACAAAAAGGTATAACAACTCTATAACTCAAGATAAAAGCCAAGAAAAGCGTAACGACTCAACTAACATAAAGTCAAGCACTATGAAAATGAGGATCTCACAATTTACTAAGAAAAACGTCTCAGCACAAAAAAGTATGTGGAAAAATGAAATTGTCAACAACACACATAAAAAGGCATCAAAATGACAGCACTAAAAACTTATTTATCTATAATTACGCTGAATGTAAATGGACTAAATGCACCAAAAAAGAGACAGAGAGTCACAGACTGGATAAAGAAACACGATCCATCTATATGCTGCCTACAAGAGACACACCTTAGACTTAGAGACACAAATAAACTAAAACTCAACGGATGGAAAAAAATATATCAAGCAAACAAGCAAAAAAGAAGAGGAGTAGCAATATTAATTCCTGACAAAATAGACTTTAGACTTAAATCCACCACAAAGGATAAAGAAGGACACTATATAATGATAAAAGGGACAATTGATCAGGAAGACATAACCATATTAAATATTTATGCACCCAATGACAGGGCTGCAAGATACATAAATCAAATTTTAACAGAATTGAAAAGTGAGATAGACATCTCCACAATTATAGTAGGAGACTTCAACACACCACTTTCGGAGAAGGACAGGACATCCAGTAAGAAGCTCAATAGAGGCACGGAAGACCTACTTACAACAATCAACCAACTTGACCTCATTGACTTATACAGAACTCTCCACCCAACTGCTGCAAAGTATACTTTTTTTTCTAGCGCACATGGAACATTCTCTAGAATAGACCACATATTAGGTCATAAAACAAACCTTGGCAGAGTCCAAAACATCGAAATATTACAAAGCATCTTCTCAGAGCACAAGGCAATAAAAGTAGAAATCAATAACAGAAAAACTAGGGAAAAGAAATCAAATACATGGAAACTGAACAATACCCTCCTGAAAAAAGACTGGATTATAGAAGACATCAAGGAGGGAATAAGGAAATTCATAGAATGCAACGAGAATGAAAATACTTCCTATCAAAACCTCTGGGACACAGCAAAAGCAGTGCTCAGAGGCCAATTTATATCGATAAATGCACACATAGATAAAGAAGAAAGAGCCAAAATCAGAGAACTGTCCCTACAGCTTGAACAAATAGAAAGTGAGCAACAAAAAAATCCATCAGGCACCAGAAGAAAACAAATAATAAAAATTAGAGCTGAACTAAATGAATTAGAGAACAGAAAAACAATTGAAAGAATTAACAAAGCCAAAAGCTGGTTCTTTGAAAAAATTAACGAAATTGATAAACCATTGGCTAGACTGACTAAAGAAATACAGGAAAGGAAAGAAATAACCCAAATAAGAAACGAGAAGGGCCACATCACAACAGAACCAAATGAAATTAAAAGAATCTTTTCAGATTACTACGAAAAATTGTACTCTAACAAATTTGAAAACCTAGAAGAAATGGATGAATTCCTGGAAAAACACTACCTACCTAAACTAACACATTCAGAAGTAGAACAACTAAATAGACCCATAAAAAAAGGAGAGATTGAAATGGCAATCAAAAAACTTCCAACCAAAAAAAGCCCTGGCCCCGACGGCTTCACTGCAGAGTTCTACCAAACTTTCAGAGAAGAGTTAAAACCACTACTACTAAAGGTATTTCAAAGCATAGAAAATGACGGAATACTACCCAACTCATTCTATCAAGCCACCATCTCCCTGATACCAAAACCAGGTAAAGACATTACAAAAAAGAAAATTATAGACCTATATCTCTCATGAACATAGATGCAAAAATCCTCAACAAAATTCTAGCCAATAGAATCCAACAACACATCAAAAAAATAATTCACCATGATCAAGTGGGATTTATACCAGGTATGCAGCTGGTTTAGTATCAGAAGAACCATTAATGTAATCCAACACATAAATAAAACAAAAGACAAAAACCACATGATCTTATCAATTGATGCAGAAAAGGCATTTGACAAAGTCCAACACCCATTTATGATAAAAACTCTTACCAAAATAGGAATTGAAGGAAAGGTCCTCAACATAACAGCCAATATCACTCTAAATGGAGAGAACCTGAAAGCATTTCCCTTGAGAACAGGAACCAGACAAGGATGCCCTTTATCACTGCTCTTATTCAACATCGTGCTTGAAGTCCTACCAGGGCAATTAGGCTAGACAAAGAAATAAAAGGTATCCGGATTGGCAAGGAGGAAGTAAAGTTATCACTATTTGCAGATGACATGATCTTATACACAGAAAACCCTAAGGAATCCTCCAGAAAACTACTGAAACTAATAGAAGAGTTTGGCAGAGTCTCAGGTTATAAAATAAACATACAAAAATCACTTGGATTCCTCTACATCAACAAAAAGAACATCGAAGAGGAAATAACCAAATCAATACCATTCACAGTAGCCCCCAAGAAAATAAAGTACTTAGGAATAAATCTTACGAAAGATGTAAAAGACCTACACAAAGAAAACTACAAAGCTCTACTACAAGAAATTCAAAAGGACATACTTAAGTGGAGAAACATACCTTGCTCATGGATAGGAAGACTTAACATAGAAAAAATGTCTATTCTACCAAAAACCATCCATACATATAACGCACTTGCGATCCAAATTCCAATGTCATCTTTTAAGGGGATAGAGAAACAAATCACCAATTTCATATGGAAGGGAAAGAAGCCCCGGATAAGCAAAGCATTACTGAAAAAGAAGAAGAAAGTGGGAGGCCTCACTTTACCTGATTTCAGAAGCTATTATACAGCCACAGTAGTCAAAACAGCCTGGTATTGGTACAACAACAGACACATAGACCAATGGAACAGAATTGAGGACCCAGATATAAATCCATCCACATATGAGCAGCTGATATTTGACAAAGGACCAGTGTCAGTTAATTGGGGAAAAGATAGTCTTTTTAACAAATGGTGCTGGCATAACTGGATATCCATTTGCAAAAAAATGAAACAGGACCCATACCTCACACCATGCACAAAAACTAACTCCAAGTGGATCAAAGACCTAAACATAAAGACTAAAACGATAAAGATCATGGAAGAAAAAATAGGGACAACCCTAGGAGCCCTAATACAAGGCATAAACAGAATACAAAACATTACCAAAAATGATGAAGAGAGACCCGATAACTGGGAGCTCCTAAAAATCAAACACCTATGCTCATCTAAAGACTTCACCAAAAGAGTAAAAAGACCACCTACAGACTTGGGAAAGAATTTTCAGCTATGACATCTCCGACCAGCGCCTGATCTCTAAAATCTACATGATTCTGTCAAAACCCAACCACAAAAAGACAAACAACCCAATCAAGAAGTGGGCAAAGGATATGAACACACATTTCACTAAAGAAGATATTCAGGCAGCCAACAGATCCATGAGAAAATGCTCTCGATCATCAGCCATTAGAGAAATGCAAATTAAAACTACGATGAGATTCCATCTCACTCCAACAAGGCTGGCATTAATCCAAAAAACACAAAATAATAAATGTTGGAGAGGCTGCGGAGAGATTGGAACTCTTATACACTGCTGGTGGGAATGTAAAATGGTACAACCACTTTGGAAATCTATCTGGCGTTATCTTAAACAGTTAGAAATAGAACTAGCATGCAACCCAGAAATCCCACTCCTGGGAATATACCCTAGAGATACAAGAGCCTTCACACAAACAGATATATGCACACCCATGTTTATTGCAGCTCTGTTTACAATAGCAAAAAGCTGGAAGCAACCAAGGTGCCCATCAACGGATGAATGGGTAAATAAATTGTGGTATATTCACACAATGGAATACTACGCATCGATAAAGAACAGTGACGAATCTGTGAAACATTTCATAACATGGAGGAACCTGGAAGGCATTATGCTGAGCGAAATGAGTCAGAGGCAAAAGGACAAATATTGTATAAGACCACTATTATAAGATCTTGAGAAATAGTAAAAACTGAGAAGAACATATACTTTTGTGGTTACGAAGGGGGGAGGGAGGGAGGGAGGGAGAGGGTTTTTTATTGATTAATCAGTAGATAAGAACTGCTTTAGGTGAAGGGAAAGAAAACACTCAGTACATGGAAGGTCAGCTCAATTGGACTGGACGAAAAGCAAAGAAGTTTCTGGGATAAAATGAATGCTTCAATTTTTTTTTTTTCAAAGGTCAGCGGAGCAAGGGCGGGGGTCTGGGGAACATGGTTTGAGGGGACTTCTAAGTCATTTGGCAAAATAATTCTATTATGAAAACATTCTGCATCCCACTTTGAAATGTGGCGTCTGGGTCTTAAATGCTAACAAGCGAAAATCTAAGATGCATCAATTGGTCTCAACCCACCTGGAGCAAAGGAAAATGAAGAACACCAAGGTCACACGACAACTAAGAGCCCAAGAGACAGAAAGGGCCACATGAACCAGAGACCTACATCATCCTGAGACCAGAAGAACTAGTTGGTGCCCGGCCACATTCGATGACTGCCCTGACAGGAGCACAACAGAGAACTCCTGAGGGAGCAGGAGATCAGTGGGATACAGACCCCAAATTCTCATAAAAAGACCATACTTAATGGTCTGACTGAGACTAGAGGAATCCCGGCGGCCATGGTCCCCAGACCTTCTGTTGGCACAGGACAGGAACCATTCCCGAAGACAAGTCATCAGACATGAAAGGGACTGGTCAGTGGGTGGGAGAGAGATGCTGATGAAGAGTGAGCTAATTATATCAGGTGGACACTTGAGATTGTGTTGGCAACTCTTGTCTGGAGGGGGGATGGGAGGATAGAGAGAGAGGGAAGCTGGCAAAATTGTCACGAAAGGAGAGACTGAAAGGGCTGACTCAATAGGGGGAGAGCAAGTGGGAGTACGCAGTAAGATGTATGTAAACTTATATGTGACAGACTGATTGGATTTGTAAACGTTCACTTGAAGCTTAATAAAAGTTAATGAAAAAAAAAAAAAAGAAGAAAGAGCCAAAATCAAAGAAATATCCATGCAACTTGAACAAATAGAAAGAGAGCAACAAAGGAAATCCTCAGGCACCAGAAGAGAGCAAATAATAAAAATCAGAACAGAATTAAATGAAATACAGAACAGAAAACCAATTGAAAGAGTTAAAAAGACCAAAAGCTGATTCTTAGAAAAAATTAATAAACCATTGGCCAAACTGACAAAAGAAAAACAGGAGAGGAAGCAAATAACCCAAATAAGAAGTGAGATGGGCAATATTACAACAGACCCAACTGAAATTAAAAGAATCATATCCGATTACTATGAAAAAATTGTACTCTAACAAATTTGGAAACCTAGAAGAAATGGATGAATTCCTAGAAACACACTACCTACCTAAACTAACATAAACAGAGGTACAACAACTAAATAAAGCCATAAGAAAATAAGAGATTGAAAAGGGAATTAAAAAACTCCCCAAAATGACAACAACAAAAAGCTCTGGCCCAGAATGCTTCACTGCATAGTTCTACCAAACATTCAGAATAGAGTTAACACCACTACTACTAAAGGTATTTCAGAGCACAGAAGAGGACAGAATATTCCTGAACTTGTTCTATGAGGCCAGGAGATCCCCGATACCAAAACCAGGTAAAGACACCACAATAAAAGAAAATTACAGACCTATATCCCTCATAAGCATAGACAGAAAAATCCTCAGCAAAACTCTAGCCAACAGAATTCAACAATATATCAAAAAAATAATTCACCATGACCAAGCGGGATTCATACCAGGTATTCAGTGACAGTTTAACATTAGAAAAATGACTAATATAATCCATCATATAAATAAAACAAATGACAAGAACCACATGATCTTATCAATTGATTCAGAAAAGGCATTTGATAAAGTTCAACACCCATTCATGATAAAAACTCTCAGGAAAATAGGAATAGAAGGAAAATTCCTCAGCATAGTAAAGGGCATTTATACAAAGCAAACAGCTGTGACATTTCCGATCAGCATCTGATCTCTAAAATCTACATGATACCGCAAAAACTCAACTACAAGAAGACAAATAACCCAATTAAAAAATGAGCAAAGCATATGAACAGACACTTCATCAAAGAAGACATTCAGGTAGCTAAGAGATACATGAGGAAATGCTCATGATCATTAACCATTAGAGAAATGCAAATCAAAACTACAATGAGATTCCATCTCACTCCAACAAGGCTTGCATTAATCCGAAAAACAGAAAATAATAAATGTTGGAGAGCTTGTGAAGAGACTGGAACACTTACATATTGCTGGTGGGAATGTCAAATGGTACAACTACATTCAAAATCGATTTGGAACTTCCTTAAAAAGCTAGAAATAGAACTAGCATAGGATCCAGCAATCCCACTCCTTGGAATATATCCTAGAGAAATAAAAGCCTCTACATGAACAGATATATACATACCCATGTTCATTGCAGCACTGTTTATAATAGCAAAAAGATGGAAGCAACCATGGGGCCCATCAATGGATGAATGGATAAATAATTTACGGTATATTCGAACAATGGACTACTACACGTTGATAAAGAACTATGATGAGGGGGGGCGGAGCCAACATGGCGGACTAGGCAGACGCTACCTCGGATCCCTCTTACAACAAAGACATGGAAAAACAAGTGAATCGATCACATACATAACAATCTACGATCCCTGAACAACAAACACAGATTTAGAGACGGAGAACGAAGTAATACGGGGAAGCAGCGATTGTTTTCAGAGCCTGGAGCCAGCGTACCAGTCAGGTGGGGCACAAGCACAGAGAGCTGCTCCACCCCCCTGAACTAACCCCGGGAGGGGGCCCAGTTGGGTCGCGCGGGCGGCATGGGACGCAGCCGGTAGGAGAAGATCACAGGAGGCAGTGACTGGTATTGGAGCAGGGAGAACAGCATCCCAGCCGGGACACTCGGTCACGGCACAAGCACGGGGAGCTGCTTCATCCACCTGAACTAACCCCTGGAGGCGGCCCAAATGGTTCGTGGAGGCGGCACGGCAACGCGGCTGGAGGGGCGAGAAATCCCCGGGGAGGCAGCGACTGATTTGGAGTCGAGAGTGCACCGTTCCAGTAGGGGAGCCTTGACGCTGGGCGTGGGGCTGGAAGCAGAGGATCTGACCTTGACTCCAGCGGGCCAGACCCCCCCGGGGGCAATCTCCACACAGCCAGCACACATAGGCGACCCGCCCTGCGGGAATCTCAGATATAATAGTCATTCCAAGCAAGACAAGCAACTCTGGCTATATTCTGAGGTGCTACTCTCCTATCTCTCTGTTCCCTCCCCCACCCTCCCCAGGCGACTTCATTAACATCCGAATAGCCTGAGGCAGAGGGAGAACTCTGGTAGGGATCTGACTGCATTTTTTTTTAGCGGATTTTCTGGAAAAACTAGTTTCCCAGTGATGGCTCGGAGACAGTCCATATCAAACCACGTAAAGAACCAGACCATGACAGCTTCTCCAGCCCCCCAAACAAAAGAATCAAAATCTTTCCCAAATGAAGATACAATCCTGGAATTATCAGATACAGAATATAAAAAACTAATTTACAGAATGCTTCAAGACATCACAAATGAAATAAGGCAAACTGCAGAAAAAGCCAAGGAACACACTGATAAAACTGTTGAAGAACTCAAAAAGATTATTCAAGAACATAGTGGAAAATTAATAAGTTGCAAGAATCCATAGAGAGACAGCAGGTAGAAATCCAAAAGATTAACAATAAAATTACAGAATTAGACAACGCAATAGGAAGTCAGAGGAGCAGACTCGAGCAATTAGAATGCAGACTGGGACATCTGGAGGACCAGGGAATCAACATCAACATAGCTGAAAAAAAATCAGATAAAAGAATTAAAAAAAATGAAGAAACCCTAAGAATCATGTGGGACTCTATCAAGAAGGATAACCTGCGGGTGATTGGAGTCCCAGAACAGGAAGGGGGGACAGAAAACACAGAGAAAATAGTTGAAGAATTCCTGACAGAAAACTTCCCTGACATCATGAAAGACGAAAGGATATCTATCCAAGATGCTCATCGAACCCCATTTAAGATTGATCCAAAAAGAAAAACACCAAGACATATTATCATCAAACTCGCCAAAACCAAAGATAAAGAGAAAATTTTAAAAGCAGCCAGGGAGAAAAGAAAGGTTTCCTTCAAGGGAGAATCAATAAGAATAAGTTCAGACTACTCAGCAGAAACCATGCAGGCAAGAAGGGAATGGGACGACATATAGAGAGCACTGAAGGAGAAAAACTGCCAGCCAAGGATCATATATCCAGCAAAAGTCTCTCTGAAATCTGAAGGCGAAATTAAGATATTTACAGATAAACACAAGTTTAGAGAATTTGCAAAAACCAAACCAAAGCTACAAGAAATACTAAAGGATATTGTTTGGTCAGAGAACCAATAATATCAGATATCAGCACAACACAAGGTCACAAAACAGAACGTCCTGATATCAACTCAAATAGGGAAATCACAAAAACAAACAAATTAAGATTAATTAAAAAAAAAATACACATAACAGGGAATCATGGAAGTCAATAGGTAAAAGATCACAATAATCAAAAAGAGGGACTAAATATAGGAGGCATTGAACTGCCAGATGGAGAGTGATACAAGGCGATATAGAACAATACAAGTTAGGTTTTTACTTAGAAAAATAGGGGTAAATAATAAGGCAACCACAAAAAGGTATAACAACTCTATAACTCAAGATAAAAGCCAAGAAAAGCGTAACGACTCAACTAACATAAAGTCAAACACTATGAAAATGAGGATATCACAATTTACTAAGAAAAACGTCTCAGCACAAAAAAGTATGTGGAAAAATGAAATTGTCAACAACACACATAAAAAGGCATCAAAATGACAGCACTAAAAACTTATTTATCTATAATTACGCTGAATGTAAATGGACTAAATGCACCAAAAAAGAGACAGAGAGTCACAGACTGGATAAAGAAACACGATCCATCTATATGCTGCCTACAAGAGACACACCTTAGACTTAGAGACTCAAATAAACTAAAACTCAACGGATGGAAAAAAATATATCAAGCAAACAAGCAAAAAAGAAGAGGAGTAGCAATATTAATTCCTGACAAAATAGACTTTAGACTTAAATCCACCACAAAGGATAAAGAAGGACACTATATAATGATAAAAGGGACAATTGATCAGGAAGACATAACCATATTAAATATTTATGCACCCAATGACAGGGCTGCAAGATACATAAATCAAATTTTAACAGAATTGAAAAGTGAGATAGACATCTCCACAATTATAGTAGGAGACTTCAACACACCACTTTCGGAGAAGGACAGGACATCCAGTAAGAAGCTCAATAGAGGCACGGAAGACCTACTTACAACAATCAACCAACTTGACCTCATTGACTTATACAGAACTCTCCACCCAACTGCTGCAAAGTATACTTTTTTTTCTAGCGCACATGGAACATTCTCTAGAATAGACCACATATTAGGTCATAAAACAAACCTTGGCAGAGTCCAAAACATCGAAATATTACAAAGCATCTTCTCAGAGCACAGGGCAATAAAAGTAGAAATCAATAACAGAAAAACTAGGGAAAAGAAATCAAATACATGGAAACTGAACAATACCCTCCTGAAAAAAGACTGGATTATAGAAGACATCAAGGAGGGAATAAGGAAATTCATAGAATGCAACGAGAATGAATATACTTCCTATCAAAACCTCTGGGACACAGCAAAAGCAGTGCTCAGAGGCCAATTTAAATCGATAAATGCACACATAGATAAAGAAGAAAGAGCCAAAATCAGAGAACTGTCCCTACAGCTTGAACAAATAGAAAGTGAGCAACAAAAAAATCCATCAGGCACCAGAAGAAAACAAATAATAAAAATTAGAGCTGAACTAAATGAATTAGAGAACAGAAAAACAATTGAAAGAATTAACAAAGCCAAAAGCTGGTTCTTTGAAAAAATTAACGAAATTGATAAACCATTGGCTAGACTGACTAAAGAAATACAGGAAAGGAAAGAAATAACCCAAATAAGAAACGAGAAGGGCCACATCACAACAGAACCAAATGAAATTAAAAGAATCTTTTCAGATTACTACGAAAAATTGTACTCTAACAAATTTGAAAACCTAGAAGAAATGGATGAATTCCTGGAAAAACACTACCTACCTAAACTAACACATTCAGAAGTAGAACAACTAAATAGACCCATAACAAAAAAAAAAGATTGAAACGGTAATCAAAAAACTCCCAACAAAAAAAAGCCCTGGCCCGGACGGCTTCACTGCAGAGTTCTACCAAACTTTCAGAGAAGAGTTAACACCACTACTTCTGAAGGTGTTCCAAAGCATAGAAAATGACGGAATACTACCCAACTCATTCTATGAAGCCACCATCTCCCTGATACCAAAACCAGGTAAAGACATTACAAAAAAAGAAAATTATAGGCCTGTATCCCTCATGAACATAGATGCAAAAATCCTCAACAAAATTCTAGCCAATAGAATCCAACAACACATCAAAAAAATAATTCACCATGATCAAGTGGGATTTATACCAGGTATGCAAGGCTGGTTTAATATCAGAAAAACCATTAATGTAATCCATCACATAAATAAAACAAAAGATAAAAACCACATGATCTTATCAATAGATGCAGAAAAGGCATTTGACAAAGTCCAACGCCCATTTATGATAAAAACTCTTACCAAAATAGGAATTGAAGGAAAATTCCTCAACATAATAAAGGGCATCTATGCAAAGCCAACAGCCAATATCACTCTAAATGGAGAGAACCTGAAAGCATTTCCCTTGAGAACGAGAACCAGACAAGGATGCCCTTTATCACTGCTCTTATTCAACATCGTGCTGGAAGTCCTAGCCAGGGCAATTAGGCTAGACAAAGAAATAAAAGGTATCCGGATTGGCAAGGAGGAAGTAAAGTTATCACTATTTGCAGATGACATGATTATATACACAGAAAACCCTAAGAAATCCTCCAGAAAACTACTGAAACTAATAGAAGAGTTTGGCAGAGTCTCAGGTTATAAAATAAACATGCAAAAATCACTTGGATTCCTCTACATTAACAAAAAAAACACCGAAGAGGAAATAACCAAATCAAGACCATTCACAGTAGCCCCCAAGAAGATAAGATACTTAGGAATAAATCTTACCAAGGATGTAAAAGACCTATACAAAGAAAACTACAAAGCTCTACTACAAGAAATTCAAAAGGACATACTTAAGTGGAAAAACATACCTTGCTCATGGATAGGAAGACTTAACATAGTAAAAATGTCTATTCTACCAAAAGCCATCTATACATTTAACGCACTTCCGATCCAAATTCCAATGTCATATTTTAAGGGGATAGAGAAAAAAATCACCAATTTCATATAAGGGAAAGAATCCCCGGATAAGCAAAGCATTACTGAAAAAGAAGAAGAAAGTGGGAGGCCTCACTTTACCTGATTCAGAACCTATTATACAGCCACAGTAGTCAAAACAGCCTGGTACTGGTACAACAACAGGCACATAGACCAATGGAACAGAATTGAGAACCCAGATATAGATCCATCCACGTATGAGCAGCTGATATTTGACAAAGGACCAGTGTCAATTAATTGGGGAAAAGAAAGCCTTTTTAACAAATGGTGCTGGCATAACTGGATATTCATTTGCAAAAAAATGAAACAGGACCCATACCTCATACCATGCACAAAAACTAACTCCAAGTGGATCAAAGACCTAATCATAAAGACTAAAACAATAAAGATCATGGAAGAAAAAATAGGGACAACCCTAGGAGCCCTAATACAAGGCATAAACAAAATGCAAAACATTACCAAAAATGATGAAGAGAGACCCGATAACTGGGAGCTCCTAAAAATCAAACACCTATGCTCATCTAAAGACTTCACCAAAAGAGTAAAAAGACCACCTACAGACTTGGGAAAGAATTTTCAGCTATGACATCTCCGACCAGCGCCTGATCTCTAAAATCTACATGATTCTGTCAAAACTCAACCACAAAAAGACAAACAACCCAATCAAGAAGTGGGCAAAGAATATGAACACACATTTCACTAAAGAAGATATTCAGGCAGCCAACAGATACATGAGAAAATGCTCTCGATCATTAGCCATTAGAGAAATGCAAATTAAAACTACGATGAGATTCCATCTCACTCCAACAAGGCTGGCATTAATCCAAAAAACACAAAATAATAAATGTTGGAGAGGCTGCGGAGAGATTGGAACTCTCATACACTGCTGGTGGGAATGTAAAATGGTACAACCACCTTGGAAATCTATCTGGCGTTATCTTAAACAGTTAGAAATAGAACTACCATACAACCCAGAAATCCCACTCCTGGGAATATACCCTAGAGATACAAGAGCCTTCACACAAACAGATATATGCACACCCATGTTTATTGCAGCTCTGTTTATAATAGCAAAAAGCTGGAAGCAACCAAGGTGTCCATCAACGGATGAATGGGTAAATAAATTGTGGTATATTCACACAACGGAATACTACGCATCGATAAAGAACAGTGACGAATCTGTGAAACATTTCATAACATGGAGGAACCTGGAAGGCATTATGCTGAGCGAAATGAGTCAGAGGCAAAAGGACAAATATTGTATAAGACCACTATTATAAGATCTTGAGAAATAGTAAAAACTGAGAAGAACATATACTTTTGTGGTTATGAAGGGGGGAGGGAGGAAGGGAGGGAGAGGGTTTTTTATTGATTAATCAGTAGATAAGAACTGCTTTAGGTGAAGGGAAAGAAAACACTCAATACATGGAAGGTCAGCTCAATTGGACTGGACGAAAAGCAAAGAAGTTTCCGGGATAAAATGAATGCTTCAATTTTTTTTTTTTTCAAAGGTCAGCGGAGCAAGGGCGGGGGTCTGGGGAACATGGTTTGAGGGGACTTCTAAGTCATTTGGCAAAATAATTCTATTATGAAAACATTCTGCATCCCACTTTGAAATGTGGCGTCTGGGTCTTAAATGCTAACAAGCGAAAATCTAAGATGCATCAATTGGTCTCAACCCACCTGGAGCAAAGGAAAATGAAGAACACCAAGGCCACACGACAACTAAGAGCCCAACAGACAGAAAGGGCCACATGAACCAGAGACCTACATCATCCTGAGACCAGAAGAACTAGTTGGTGCCCGGCCACAATCGATGACTGCCCTGACAGGGAGCACAGCAGAGGACCCCTGAGGGAGCAGGAGATCAGTGGGATACAGACCCCAAATTCTCATAAAAAGACCAAACTTAATGGTCTGACTGAGACTAGAGGAATCCCGGCGGCCATGGTCCCCAGACCTTCTGTTGGCACAGGACAGGAACCATTCCCGAAGAGAACTCATCAGACATGAAAGGGACTGGTCAGCGGGTGGGAGAGAGACGCTGATGAAGAGTGAGCTAATTATATCAGGTGGACACTTGAGATTGTGTTGGCAACTCTTGTCTGGAGGGGGGATGGGAGGATAGAGAGAGAGAAGCCGGAAAAATTGTCACGAAAGGAGAGACTGAAAGGGCTGACTCAAGAAGGGGAGAGCAAGTGGGAGTAGGGAGTGAGATGTATGTAAACTTATATGTGACAGAGTGATTGGATTTGTGTACGTTCACTTGAAGCTTAATAAAAGTTAATAATAAAAAAAAAAAGAACTATGATGAATCCTGAAACATTTCATAACATGGAGGAATCTGGAAGGCATTATGCTGAGTTAAATTAGTCAGTTGCCAAAGGACAAATATCGTATGAGACCACTATTATAAGAACTAGAAAAATAGCTTAAACAGAGAAGAAAATATTCTTTGATGGTTACGAGAGTGGGGAGGTAGGGACAGAGAGGGGTTTTCACTAATTAGATATTGAATAAGAACTATTTTAGGTGATGGGAAAGACAACAGACAATACAGGTGAGGTAAGCATAAGTGGACTAAACCAAAAGCAAAGAAGTTTCCTGAATAAACTGAATGCTTCAAAGGCCAGCATAGCAGGGGTGGGGGTTTGGGGACCATAGATTCAGGGGACATCTAAGTCAATTGGCATAATAAAATCCATTAAGAAAACATTCTGCTTCCCACTTTGGAGAGTGGTGTCTGGGGTCTTAAATGCTAGCAAGTGGCCCTCTAAGATGCATCAATTGGTCTCAACTCTCCTGGAGCAAAGGAGAATGAAGAACACCAAAGACACAAGGTAATTATGAGCTCAAGAGACAGAAAGGGCTACGTAAACCAAAGACTACATCAGCCTGAGATCAGAAGAACTAGATGGTGCCCGGCTACAACCTATGATTGCCCTGACGGAACAAAACAGAGAACCCCTGAAGGAGCAGGAGAGCAGTTGGATGCTGACCTCAAATTCTCATATAAAGATCATACTTAATGGTCTGACTGAGACTAGAAGGACCCCAGAGGTCATGGTCACCAGACCTTCTGTTAGTCCAAAACAGGAAACATTCCCAAAGCCAACTCTTCGGACAGGGATTGGACTGGACTATGGGATAGAAAATGATACTGGTGAGGAGTGAGCTTCTTGGATCAAGTAGACACATGAGACTATGTGGGAATCTCCTGTCTGGAGAGGAGATGAGAGGGCAGAGGCTGTCAGAAGCTGGCCAATTGAACACGAAAATAGAGTGGAGGGAAGGAGTGTGCTGTCTCATTAGAGGGAAAGCACCTAGAAGTAAATAGCAGTTGTATATAAGTTTTTGTGTGAGAGACTGACTTGATTTGTAAACTTTCACTTAAAGCACAATAAAAATAAAAATAATAAAAAAAGGTTCTGATCTCTTACTCTTGGGGCTTCCAAGGTCACTGGGTGTCACCCTCCATGGGTAGACCAGTGATGGAGAATGAAGGATGGCATGAAGTTTCTTTCCTATGGGCCAGAACCCAAAGTAACTATTCCCTTGGCCAGAACTCCTACTGCCAACACTTCCCTGCAAGGGCTCTGGGAACTCTTTCCCTGCTGAACATGTGCCCAGGAAGAATGAGAGAGCACAGACCTGCGGGGTGGTCTGCTCTACCTCACCTACCATCTCTATGCTTTGATTCCAACTGAAAGCACAGAATTCACCCTGGAGAGAGGGGTGTGCCTTTTGGCTCTTCCTTTTGCTAGAGCTTTTCATGGCTACCTCTGCTCTAAGGCATCATTCAGCACTTCCCTGCCTGGCATTCGTGTCCTCTCCTAACCAGGATCTCACTCCCCGCTCTCCAGCTTGGATTCCTACTGCGCTTTCCTTACTGTCCTTGAGGGACACACCTCTGTCTGCCTCCATCTTCTGGAATGTCCTTTCCATTCTCTGGGCCAACCCACAACTGGCAATACTCCCCATTCAGTGGACATTATGATTCTGAGCACAGCCCCTGCACTCAGAAGCCCAAGGACTGGTGAAGGGCATTTGTTTGGGAGCAGAGACTCAGTGCTGTGGCAGGAGCAGCAGGAGGCAAGGTCACCCACTGCCCATTACCTAGACCAGGTGATGCATACAGTGGTGGCTGTGGGCCACATCTGACCTACAGGATGGTTTTGCTTAGCGCACACAGTGTTTGGGAATACATTTGTAAAAGCAAAAACAACAAAAGCAACTTTGTTTTTGTTAGGATTTAAAACACATGGATTTCCTACCCCCTTGAGCAGCTGAAATGTTGGCCCCAGAGTCAGGATCCCTGTGTGGCAGTATCACCTGGACCAGAATTGTGGCAGCTCCCTCTTGTCAGATCTTCTCTCTAGCCCAGCCCCACCATTCCCTGTTGTCCCCCAGAACTCATATACTCAGATGTGCCTCCTGTGACACTTGTGGTGGCTTGAGGGTATGACTTCTGGCCCACTTGGCCAGACTCTGCATACAGGAGGTGGGATTGTTTCTGAGAAGCACAGGGGATGACACCCTTACCCAACCAGATCATTTGCAAAAAGGACTGTGTCTTGAAGTCCATCACAGGACGAAAGGTGGTGGTCCAGGCGCTGTTCATAGAAGTGAAAACACAGGGGAAGTGCCAGTGGGCCAGTCTGACAAGACTGACAGTAGACTAGCAGAAAATGAAACCAGGGAGTGGAAAGGCCAGACCCAGTAGGGGTCCAGCTGAGGAGCCTTTATTTACCTTTCCTGCCAATGGAAGACCTATGATTATATTTCCCTTTTAGAAAGCTCACACCCTGTGTTGTTGAGTGACGGATGCAGGGAATGCACAATAGGAGGCTATGTGGAAAACCTCGGTGAGAGACCATGAGGCCTTGTTCTGAGCCTACTACATGGGGAATGAAAAGACTGCCCATTCTACCAAGACCAAGAAGTCCAGAGTGCCAGGTGCCATCTGTGTCACACAGCATCTGCCACTTTCAGCACCATTGGAGCAAATGACAACATCTTGTTACCAGAAGTTTCCATCTGATGTGAGGCCCGAGAGACTGACTCAGATCCCATTATCACCAAATGAGAGCTCCTTAGTGGTGTTTAATGTTTTCCAATGGATCATGCACATTCAGGCAGTAATTAATGGTTTGATTCATTGTGCTTCAGGGAGCCACTGTCCAACAAAATAATCTAAGTAATTCAAATCTGCAATAAAGTAGAAGTGGGACAACATTTCATGCCTGCACACAGTAATGATTTGCTGGGGAGAAAAAAAGCAAGCATTTTTATTAGAGTCACATCCAAATAAGCCATAGGAAAGCAATATTGAGTTCACAAGTGATTTGATTACATTTCTCCATGATAGTCCTTCAAGGCAGAGTCAAGTCCAAATACATTTCAGTGGATGTGCATAATACCAAAGTTTCAGTAAACCAAGATATTTCATCAAAATTACTCTGCATGTTTGAGATAAAGAATGTTTGCAGAATGTTAACTGCCTTGTATTCAAAATAAATTTCCTCCATCATTAGCATCTGGGATCTGCAACTGACAGAAGCCCAAATGCATCCCTATGCAATGAAAGCCTTCTGCAAACTCTCCCCGTCAGTGTCCCTGGCTAACAGCCATGTGTACAACTCCACTTTCCCTCACCCATTGAGCAAACTGGGCCCTGTTCTGTACTGGGCATCTCCCTAGCTCAAGGAGTTCCCAGCCTGGTGGGAGAGACAGGGCCATGCTGAAATGGGCAAATGCAGGTTAGGATGGCAAGGGATCAAGGGGAACCCTGGTACTATGGGCTACCAGCAAGGACCTGAGGCAGTGAGGCTGAGAAATTATCTTGGACAAGGGGTTGGGGAGGGAAGTCTGGGCATTTCAGGTGACACTCAGTGGGCCATTTTGATGAAAAGTACACACATTTCTTTGACATACTATTGACCACAGGAGATCAGAAATGAAGTCCCTAAATCAATCATCCATTAAGACTGAACAAGCCTCCAAAGCAGGGCATATCAAGGGGTCAACTGCAGAGCCCTTCCTACTTTTTCACTCCTTTAACTTGTGTTGATTGAGGGGCTATTGTATTCCACCACCAGTCTGTCAGCTTGTCATACTGTGGTAACTTGTGTGTTGCTGTGAAGCTGTAAGCTATACCACCAGTATGGTATTTCAAATACCAGCAGGGTCACCATGGTTTACAGTTTTCAGCTGAACTTCCAGACTAAGACTGACTAGGAAGAAATGTTTGATGATCTACTTCCAAAAATTAGCCAGTGAAAACCCTATGGGTCACAACTGAACACTGTCCTACTGACTTTGGACACACTATTGGGAGTGATCAGTCACTGCAGGAGGACATCATGTTTGGTGAAGTAGAGGGCCAACAAGGGTGAGGGAGAACTTGATGAGATGGATTGGCATAGTGGCCTCAACAGTGGACTAGAACGTACCAGCAATCTTCAGGACTAAGTAGGATCAGCCAATGTTTCGTCCTGTTGTATGTAAGGTCAGCATGAGTCACAGTCAATATGAAGGCAGCTGTCTGTCTATCTACTGTATGCCAGTAACATATTCAGTCAATGTGGATCTCATATTTAAGTAGGGGCAAAGAGGCAATGACTCATTATTAAATGAGGCAGATTGTGGTAAGAGCAGTGCAGGAAATTGGGGATGTGGCAGTGTGTAACTTGAGAGGCGGTACCTCCTTTAAATGTCAGAAGGCTGAAGTCTGAGGAGGGGATATTTGAATTGAGGCCAGAAGGGTGAGAAGGATGCAGAAGTGGGAGAGTTGGTAGAGGACATGCAGGCAGAGAAGAACAGAGTGCAGAGGATCTAAGAAAGAAAATGCTGGGCACATCCAGGAGGTTGATGGGGAGGAGTTCAGCAAGTGAGTTGTGAAGGGTGGAGGGGCTGGTATGAGTTGAGGCTGCAACCTTGGACAAAATCTAGATGCTTGGCATTCTCTGCAGTCCCCAGAAATCTCCCAAAGCCGTCGAAGGGTACCAGACAGTATCGCCTCTTAAGCTGCCTTTCTCTTACCATAAGCTATGAATAAAAAAAATGAATATGGTAGAAATATATCCAAGAGTGCCTGAAGTTGATGCCTGCTCACCCTGTGTAATTAATAACATTGCTCCACTCTCACTCCTAAATGTGCCCTGGTTTGGATTATAAATTTTATGGTTACCCTAGCTGTGGATAGGAAATAATTCTCAGGCAGGCCCTATAACCAAACCAACTCACCTTTCTCATGAATATGACCACAATTCAAAGTCTGTAAGCATACAAAGAAAACCCTGGTGGCGTAGTGGTTAAGTGCTACGGCTGCTAACCAAAGGGTCAGCAGTTCAGATCCACCAGGCAGCCCTTGGAAACTCTATGGGGCAGTTCTACTCCGTCCCTTAAGGTCGCTATGAGTCAGAATCAACTCGATGGAACTGGGTTTGGTTTGGTTTGAAGCATACAAATCAGAGCAACTTGGTCTATATCAGACAGCACTGGACAAAAACATTTTTGGAATTGACATTATGCTTGAAATTTCATCAACTGGGAGATCATAATCTCAGGTTTTTTTCCTGAATCCAGCTTTCAACATAACCATATCTAACTTTTATTAAGTCTATACTACATGTACGAGGCACTGTTCAAAGGGATTCACATGAACTATCTCATTCAGATCCTACAAGGTCATAGCCCCTGTGTTACACTGAGGACTTGGACATTGTATCCAGTGCACAAGTTGACCAGGACTTGAGCTCAGGCCCAAGGCCCCAGCCCCAGGTCCATGCCCTCGCTCATGGCCCAGCAGACACCAGCCCCCTCTAAGCATCAGACCCCACCCCAGTTGATAATGTGCATATCCACATGGTGCCTAACAGACACTTCAAATCCAACATGGCTAAACTGGAAAACTAGAACACTCCATGTTGTCTGCCCCAGCTTCACTCCTGTGTCCTCCAGTGGTGAGTTTGTGGGGGAAAGTGTAGAGTTATTCTCAACACAATCCTACTTAATTGCTGTTCTTTTTAACATCTTCTAATTGCCTGGGTGAATGCCCAAATGCCTGCCCACAATCCAGGCTCCTGCAAGCCTCCTGCACCTTATCCATCTGTACCTTGTACCACCTGTCATAGGCCCAGCTTAAAACTCTAACCCCTTCTGTCCTGAGTTCATCCCTAAAACCCCAGTTGCTCCCTACACACAAAGCCTCCTCCTTGGCCTTGGGCTTCATGAGCCGGCTGTCTCCCAGCCAGACCTGGTCAGATTAGCTTCTCTTGAACAAACTAGAAAGAACAAATGGAAAGGACTGCAGAGTCACTCTGGGGTCAAAGCCCATCTCTGTGACTTGGGAAAAGTCACTTCATCTCACTGGGCCTCAATTTCCTCAACCGCTAGCCAGCAAGTTATAGGCTTTTTGCAAAGTGGGCAAAGCACACTGTTCAATTTTTCAATAAGTACAAGTTTTCAATATATGGAGCCTTACCTAAAAACACACAACCAGCCCAAACATTCCTCTCTCTTGTTAAGTTGAAAACTTAGACAATCCCTGTGCTAAACATAATCCTCTGAAAAAGGTGGGTTTTACAGATAAATCTTTGTGAGTCATTGGTCTTATTTGGCACTAATGCTAACAAAGCAAATACGGTCACTTCTGTCTTATAAATTCTTTGGCTGAACATGGATTAGAAGCAATTGAGTAGAAGTAGTGTTGTCACCAAAGAGGAGCACTAGAGGCCAACCGACAGGCACTGTGTGTCATCGCAGCCCATATCCCAGCTTACATCAGGGGTGAGAGGAAATCCCAAGGTACATCAGGGATGAGAGGAAATCCCAAGGTACTTGGTGGAATCACAGAAACACAGCAGTCCGTACAGCCCTATGGCCCTCAGAGCAAGCACCATGACCCATGGAGAGGTGAGGGTAGTTGGCATCCACTGAGTGTTCACTATGTGCCTGCCAATGTGTTTGCCACTTTAGTGAAATTTTCCATTGACTCTACAAAATAAAATTATGGAAGAAAAACATACCATTACATTATGAGGCTGTCATTATACTTTTAAAGTAAGTACTATTTGACAAATGGGGAAACAAAGACTCAAAGAGGTTAGATAATTTGGCCAAGATTATCCAGCTAATAAGGCAAGAACAGTATTTTAGATTCAGCTTAGCACTGAGTGCATAGTAAACCCCTGAGACATACTTGCATGTTTGATCTGCTATTGTCTGAAAAATGCTTTAATTCAGAGAGAAAATATGTACCTCTGCTCAGTCACCATCTGAGACACAATGGGAATGAGAAGCTACAAAGGAGATTCAATCTCCTATGCCAGCCCTCTGCTGGCTCCTGGGAGAGAATTACCAGGGAAAAAGATGAGAATTTGGAATGGTTCCTGGAAGGGCCTCACTCCCCTGAATTCATTTGGCAATATAACTCATCGCCTTGCTCTTCCCAGTCTCCTGTCATTGAGTATGCAGACTGTCAGGACAAACAGACTGCAGAGCCCCAGAGGACTGGTTTTGAGCTTCTCGTCACTGGACACATCTGAGCAGAGCTGGGGCTGGTCAAGGAGGCCACTGCTTGGTTGAGTTTGAGGCTCAGTGACCCCTGAGTATCATCTGAGTATGAGGGCTGTGACAACAGGAATGTGGGTCACAGGAAGTAACCTTCTCTGTGTAGAGCATCACCTCATTGCTCACTTCTAACACCAGGAATTCTTTCTTAGCCCTTCTCTTCCCTTTCTCTCAATATTTTGTGAACTAGTTCTGCAAATAGACTTGTTAATACCTAAAAAAAAAAAAAAAAAAAAATTTTTTTTTTTTTTATAAAATACAGCCTGTACCTAGCCGTGTCTCACCATCCCAAGTGCAACTCCCTTGGTCTCTCCAGCACACCACCATCTCTCAGCAGACCACTTAGTACCTTCCTGCCACATCCTGACTCCACTGCAGTGTACTCTTTGCTAACAGCCAATGTGTCTTTGTAAAAGTTGAATCAGTTAGGTCCTCACTTGCTCAATATTTTAAACAATGTCTTTATTTCCCACTTAGAATTAAATTACAAATTTTTAACAAAGTCCTACATGATCAGTTCCTGCTGAAAACTATGAATTAATTTCCACTACTTGCTGTTGTTTCTGCCTGGACTCTCTCCTGGCTGTTCCTTTACCTCTCTCACACTCTGCCCAATATTACCTCAGAAAAGAGGGCTTCCCATATGACCACTCTCTTTAAAGCAGTTACTCTCTACCCTCTTACTCTCAATTTTTCTTGCTGATCCTCACTAATAACTAAAAACACTGCACAGTTGTATGTTTGGTGCCTATCTCCACCCGGGGACTCGTGAAGGCACCACCATGCTCAGAGCAGCACCCAGCACATAGGAGGCACAGCACATGTGTACGGAATGAATGCACAAATGCAGAGCTAACATCCCTTCTGAATGTTCAGTTCTCTGGGCCAAACACCCATAAATACCTCAAGTCAATTCACGTGTGTCTTATTTATCTAGTGGTGCTATGACAGAAACACCACAGGTGGACGGCTTCAACAAACAGAAATTTATTTTCTATAGTTTAGGAGGCTAGAAGTCCAAATTCAGGTTGCCAGCTCTAGGGTGCAGCTTTCTCTGTCAGCTCTGGAGGAATGTCCCTGTCATTTGATCTTCTGCTTCTGGACATGGCATCTTCATGTGGCTTGGCTCTCTCTTCCCCCATCTCTGCTTCTATCTCAAAAGAGATTGACTCAAGATACACCTTACAGGAATCCTGTATATTAACATAACAAAGACAACCCATTTCCAATGTGTCATAGAGGTTAGGATTTATAACACATTTTTTTGGGAAAACAGTTCAACATGACTCAGATTCTGTCCATGAGGAATACTGCAGGCCTAGCACAAGCCATATCCCCTTTCACATGGACTCCCTCCTCAAAACCCGCAAGTGGTCTGCATGAATGATTCCTCAAAGGATGGAAGCAATTTAGGGGAGGTAACAGATGTTTCCTGCCTGCTGCTGAGTGATGTTACGGACTCGTGTAGTGGGGTGGGCTTTAGGCCTCATGACCTACACATATTGGAAGTTTTTGTTGTGGTTGTGGCTGTTTCAATTAATATTTAAAAATTTTTTAAATATTTTAAAACATCTAAAAATTTGTGTTTGTATTATACACCCAAAATATGCCAGACTTGGGTGGTATGCTGACAATACAGGAATGAATAAAAGGCAGTCATTGTCCCCAAAGACTGTAATCTATGGAAAGACAAAGCAAGGTACAGCATCACTACAAAATGCCAATGATGGAGGCTATCGGAGGGTGCTGTGGAGGTGCGACTGAGCCTGGGGGGAGGTGTGGGCACTACTGGGGGAGGGCTTGTTCAGAGATGAACTCTTAGAAGAGCAGGACATTCTGGAGCTGAGTTTAATGAGTGGCTGTGAAGGAGCCAGGCAGACAATGGAGTGGACAGGCCAGGAGGGGAGCTGGCTTGTGGTGGGCATGAGGAGGCAAGAACAGAAATGAGTTAATGAACTACTCCCCAGGGAATGGCATGAATTTAGAATGCCTTTCAAGTGCAGTCTTTCATGGAAACCTCCCATGGGGAGAAACATTAACTGAATCTGCCTCTGGCTTTGACCTCACAGTTTCTGGGACATTTATAACCCTCTTAGAGACCTTCCAAATGAAACGTCAAAACCTTGGGAGCTTTCCTGACACTTGGCTCTTCAGTCACTTTTGTGTAAGTCCAGATAGACCCTTCATGTTCTGGTTACTCATCACCAATTTCAAACTTAGTTCTTTCCTCTTTTTTTTCCTGGAGGAAAGACAATAGGTTGCATAACGTTAATCTTTCTGTAGCTGAGCCTACCACATCAAGGACTTCGACATGTCTAAACTGCATGCGTTTTAAATTCGACTTACTCTGTAAGTCTGAAGCTACATAAGATGACTTCTACAAGGGCGTTTGCTCAACTTCTTTGTTAAGCTGGGTCAGACCCACCCGAACACTGGGGGCTTGACCATGTAGCTATGACTTCTTGCCTCTATAAATGTGATCCCGTGGGCTGTGTCCTACCAAATCAACCTGGCCTCTGGATTCCTGGGGAGAAGCCACTCAATATGCACACTTTAAGCACTTTGTGCTGTTTTATGTAAGTGTTTTCAGCTATGCTCTGATAAGCCTGGGTCTTAGCTGATGCTGAACTGAATCAGAAGCAGGTCAGGGAGACTGTGAAGTCATTGCAAGGACCGGGCAGAATGGGTTCAATCTGTAAATGTTATGCTTTTTGAATTAGCAAAAGCAGCTCTAGTCATCAGCAAGCAAACAAATAAAACAAGAGGCAGATGGGCTAATTGAGGAGAACAATCTCAAGGCTCTAGTATTATTAGAAGGCTGTGTGTATGCGAGCGAGCAATAGTTAATCTTCTGCTTTTACGAAAGTGATAGAAGTGGCAAGATTTCTAGCAATCACCGCATAAGTCTTTCCTTCATTTGGCAAGAGCCTAAGGAGAGTAATATCTGGGTGCCCCTGGTTGATGCAAATGTGCTTGGCTGCTAACAGAAAACATTGGAGGTTTGAGTCTACCCAGAGGTGCCTTGGAAGAAAGTCCAGGTGTTCTACTTCCAAAAAAACAGCCATTGAAAATTCCGTAGAAACTGAAACTAACCCCTGAGGCCATCGTATAGCTAAATAACAAATTGGCTCAAAAAACAATGAATATCACCTAAGTACGGTGCTCCTTTAAAAAATCATCTACATGGGACCAAATGGTCAACAATTAGTTTAAAACAGAGATGAGAATGTAAGGAGGCAGGGAAACTAGATTAATGGAAATGGAACAACCAGAACATTAATAAAGAGAATGTCCACCCATTGTGAAGAATGTAACCAATGTCACTGAACATCTTGTATAGAAATTGTTGACTAGGAACCTATGTCGATGTATAAACCTTTACTGAAAACACAATAAAATATTATTAAAAAAAAAAAATGAAAGAGCTGCTCTAGAAGAAATCCCCAAAATACAGAAAAGGAAGAAATCAAGCTGCCAAACAGTATGTTACCTTTTACCAGGAAAGAGTGGAGTGAAAGAATTATATACACCAACGTTTGTATCTAGAAAGAAGTATGCTAGAACGACACGGAAACTGACAACACATCTGCCTTTTGGGATGGCTACTAAGTGACTGGATATGGGAGAAGTATATCTCCTTTTGTATCTTTTGAATTTTAAACTATATGAGTACACGACTTATTTTTTTAAAAAGATATTTTTAATTAAAAATACTCTGTTATGGGTTGAGCTGTGTCCCTTCAAAATATGTGTTGAAATCCTAACCCCTGTACCTATAAATGGAAATAGGATTTTCTTTGTTACCTGAATGAAGCCATACCAGAGTAGGATGTGTCTTCAACCTAGTCACTTCTGAGTTATAAAAAGGCCAGAATAAACACAGAGTCACATGGGGGGTGAGGGGCACAGATGCCAGAGAGAGAAAGAAAACCCCATAGAGCACAGTTCTGCTCTGACAGGTGTAGAGTCGCCATGGGTCGGAATTGACTTGAAGGCAACAGTTTTAACATTTGAGAAAGTTGTGCACTACAGACTTGATATGTAAAGCTGAGCAGTGGGACCAGCATTTCTGGCAAATCCTAGGAGGACACATTGAAAGAGTGTTCTATTTCAGCTGAGCCATTTGAGATCGCCACTCTTTGACCGTTTGATTTACAAAAAGCTCAACTTCATATGGTTCAACCTTGTACTTAAGGCTGGAGATAAAAACTAGAGTTGACTCATAACGATTAAAGGCTGAATGTATTTCTTTATTGTTGTTTAGTGATTTTCTTGGAACCCACCCACACATAATTTTTAAAAATTATTGAATCTTATTCCAAAAAATGTGTAGTATTCCTGACCACATAGAGTACCATTTACTGTTCTCCATCAGTGGAGATGTTTGCCCACGGAGCTCGAGCCTCTTTGGGGTAGAAGCCGCCTTATGCTTTGGCATATTTCCAGAAACAGTAGCACCTGGCAGAGAGTCAGTGTTTAATCAGTATTTGTTGAACAAATAAATAATTGAATATATAAATAAAATGAATAAGAATTAAAACTACTCTGACTCTTAAGAAGTGATGTAATGTGTTGGATCAGTATTCCAATTAAACCACTAATAAGACTTGGACAATTTTCTTAATCTTGCTGTGTTTCATAGTTCTCAGCTACTAAATGGAGAAAGCAAAATGTAAGTTCTGTTAGTTTCTTGGTCATGTATTCTTCCAAGTAGTATTCCTGACAGGAGGAAGCAGCGTAACCACAATTCTTCATTCTATCAGCTCTGGTCTTTTGCTCTCCTTGTTCCACCTCCAGTTTTAGAAGAAAAGGACAAAGGTGCCATTGTCATCTGTCTCAATGTGAAGACTGCCGGTAGGGTCTTCAGAGATGCTTGCGAGGGGGCGGGGTGGGGGAGAAGCTCCCAGCTGTAGGACCTTTGTGCCCTGCCTCTTCTGACCACACCTCTGGGCCCCTGCCTCTGAGGTTCAGCCCTGCAGACTCATCACCAGGGAAGCACTGTGGGTCCTTTCTTGATCTTCAGACATACATTATCTCTATCACTTTTTATGCCTCTTAAGTCCTTTGGGGAGGAGGTTGTCTGACTTTAATGCTTTTAGCCTTAAGGTGGGAGCCTTTCGAAATGCATGAAACTCAAGAACCCTGAGTTGGAGCTTCATTTTTGTGTAGATTGAGCATTGCCTTAGATGATGCCTCCTGAGTGTGTGAATATTCTAAACCTGTGAAAATTTGCCTTTATTTCTAAGAGACAAGCCTCTTCACTATGTTTCCCAGTTACCATGTTCTCAAGAGAATGTACTTATCCAGAGAATAAGCTGTTCTTAGTCTCCATTCAGACATAGTGACTATTTTCTCCTTGATGCCGTTCATTGTTTCCAGGTGTTTCTGTTGCTGTTGTTCTTGTTAAATGGCATTTAGTGGGTTCCGACTCATAGTGACCCTATAGGTGTTACTGGTTCCCTGCTTTTCTAGCTTATGAACAGTGAATAATGCCTTTTAATAAGGAATAATGCATTGTGGTGGTATTTTCAACAAACGCAAATCCTTAGAAATTATTATTACCCCACATTCAATCTTAGGGCCCAACCATTGCTTCCACGTGTAGCAGGTAGAAAGCTGTGAGCAGTTCTGCATTATCTCGGGGCAGCTGTTTCTGCCTCTTAACTGTTAGTGCTGCTCTGTTATAATGAAGAGTTCATAAACCAAAAAAACTAAACCCAGTGCCATCGAGTCGATTCCGACTCATAGCAACCCTATAGGACAGAGTAGAACTGCCCCACAGAGTTTCCAAGGAGTGCCTGGCGGATTTGAACTGCTGACTCTTTGGTAAGCAGCTGTAGCACTTAACCACTACGCCACCAGGGTTTCCGAAGAGTACATCCCAAAACACCATTGCCTTCAAAGTAGTGGTAATTTTCCTGAGATTCAAATTCCTTTGGTTTTATTTATTTGGCCTGTAAGTACTGCTTTTGCAGTAAGGAATAATGCATTGTACCATGTTTTGAGAAGTTTCATGAAAAATAATAAAAAGGCTAAGAAGAAGGAGGCTAGAATAAAATGTACATGCAGCCATTGCCAGGTGCCTTCATGTTTTATCTCATGTTTTGCAAATTTTCAAGAAACAAAAAAAAAAAAAAGATTTTATCCATGACTCGTATCATCAGTATTAACTATGTCCAGGTTCCACTGGGATGTATGGGGTCCCACATAATGGGTATCCAAATCCTAACTCATAACAGAAATTCTGAGTTAGTCCTTTAATAAGCATGCCTTCAATTAGTGAAACACACAATATCAATAAAAAATTTAAAGAAGAAAATAATTCTGTCTTGAAAAAGATAAGGCCTCTAAAGTCTGACTACCTTCTGTAGCAACTATTTGACCCACAAGAAACTCACACATTCTTGCTTCCCAAACAGATGGAATGCACCTTGTCCAGCTATAACCCATCCTCTAGTCAAACTATACCCTTCTCCCATCAGGAAGTAAGCACAATCTCTATGCCCACAAACACAACCTCATCTCTAAGAGATGGACCCAAAAGCTATCTCTACGTGGTCTACACTCCGACTAGCAGACCCATAATCACTTTGATCTTTAAAAAACCGAATTAATCTATGTGAAACCTAACTTTGCTTAAGCTCTGTGGGATGTCTTTTGATATGGTGACCTTGAGGTAAGACATCAAGAAGCAGAGGAGCAGGCCACATTGTGGTAAGCAACCCAGACCAAAAAAAAAAAACAAAGCTGTGTACAAATACCTCTTGGCTGTTTGTTATCTGGGTGACCCTAGTCAACTCACCCACCCCAAACCTCACTTTCCCTCTCTATGAAATTGGTGTGATAATATCACCCTTTTCTGGGATAAGTATGTCATGCCTGTAAGTCTGACAAGCAGGTCCTCAATAAATGGTAATTCCTGCCCCGGTTATTAGTGAAAGAAGATTAGACTAGCGCAGGATAATAAAAATTAATGATCTACTTATAAAGTAGAAAATAGCAAAGGAACTAATTTAGATGCTTGTATCCCCTTATAGGTTGAGAGCTTGTGACGGCTGGAGTTTGTCTTCATTATTCCCACTACCTAGCATGATACCCATCACCAAGGAAATGCGGATGGATGGATGGGTGGATGTATAAATGAATGGATGGATGGATGGATGGACGGACAGATGGACGGACGGACGGATGGGTGGATGGATGGATGGGTAAGTGACTAAGGGAAATTTTAGAGATCCTGGTTGTTTTCAGAGTTCTATCTGCTTGTTCTCTATATACCATAATTCCACTTTTGGTAAGGAAGGGGAAGAGGTACATGGTAGAATGTAAGACTAATTACAAAGCATTTTAATAGAAAGCACTTTAAATTAACCCTTCAAATGCTGTGTCTGATAACAGCCAGACACTGCAAATAGCCTGACCCTGACCAAGGACTGACAGGCAGATGGGAAGATTTTACGTGATCTGACATGGACTCCCCAGGGTGGGCAAGGAGCTTGTCACAAGCCATCCAGCACCAAATTGCAAGTGCTTTACAGTTGGCTTCCTGGTGTTGGGGTGGGGGCAGAGGGAGTTGAGACCATGCCTGTATCTTTCTCCTTGTCTCAGAATGGCTCCTGGTTTTCAACAGCCACCCTAGAAACTAGAAGACTATGAAAGAATGCCTATCAAATTCTGAAAGACTTCTACACCTAGTAAACTAACATTCAAGTATGAGGGTAGAAAAAATAAATTTTGCTATATGCACAATCTCAGAAATATATCTTCCAAAACACTTCTTCAGGAAGTTACTGAAATGTATCTTCCACAAATCAAGGGAATAAACCAAGAATAATATAGGGACACAGGAAAGAGAAGGAAATCCCATGGCGATGGGGAAGGAAGATTGAAGAAATGACAGCTGTGTACCAGGTTTAGAGGTTGACTAGTTCAGATTGGAGCAGATCTAATGTTCTAGGGGAGGATTCTTCAGGAAGATAATATTGATAGAATAAGATGATAGATAAGACTGATTTGTCTGAATATCTCAAGACAGTTTTGGGTTGAATTAGTAACAAATTAATAGAAAATGGAAAGAGAGAACTATGTACTCCAAGGAAAATAAGAAAAATAGGGGCCTAGAAAGGAAAAGCTATCATAGTATATACACACAGTTCAGCTTGCAATGATATTTGCATGATTACAATAATATAAACTTGAGTGGGTGGGGTGGGAAGGGAGGTGTGTGTGGTGGGAGTGGTGAAAGAGAAGATAAATCTTAATGTAATATAGTAAAGGTCAATGTATATTGCCCAAACTGAAAAATGAAGCCACAGTGATGCAGGCATTCTATTTAGGGATATATAAGTAAATACCAAAACAAAACAAGCTGAAAGTAAAAAAAAAAAAACACAACTTAAAAAAACATAAATCAGTTGCCTCCAGAGAAGAGGAAATTGGAGAGATGATGGCGAAAAGGATTACTCTTTTCTGAGGAAACATTACAGAACAAAATGACCCTTTAAATACTACTATGAGAAAATTAAAACAAAAATGTGATATTCGAATTGCCAAATCAATCAACAAAGATGAGTTTATGAAATATTCCTCCCTTTATCTATATGAAAAAAAAAATCCTTCAGTCATGCTTATCACCTTTCCTATCACTCTCCTAAAAGCCCTGCAAAACTTTCCTAGTCAGCCAGAGAGCAAACTATATAAAATCAACCCTGTTGGGTTGCCTTACTTTATTTCACCCATCCATTTTTTTCATTCATTCATTCCACATTCATTGTGCTCTTTCCCTGTACCATACATATATATACTGTGTGTGTGAGAGTGTTTGTGTGGGTGTGTGTCTGTGAGATAAATTGAAGTGGATGCTGTCTGTGCCCTGCCCGTATCCCTCTGACCTTAAGAATTTTAGTGTGCTTAGCAAACTCCAGCTGCCACTATCTCTTTGTCTAGGTTATTTGTTTCCAGAATTTCTTAAGTCTCTCTGCCCACAATGAGAAAGGCTGTAAGTGCTGAATAATTCATGCACACACACACGCACACACACACCGCCCTCCACCAATGACTCTCACATGAGTTGGTGTGTAAATACCCCAGCTCTCTCACCCCTTGGGTGGGAAACCTCTGAGTGTATTACACTGGCTTGCAGTGTTTCTGTGGAATAAAGCTCTAATTGCCTACATTTTACTGACTTCATAATGCATCTTCTTTGGCTGCCTTTCCTTCCAAGCATCTGTTCATGGTCTTCTGCTAGTGTGCCCCACACTTCCCAGATAAACTACTTGCACTCATATTGTTGCCTCAGGTCTGTTTCTGGGGGAATCCACAGTAAGACATAAGGACAATAATTGGGATACACTGGGCATTTGGAGACCTCAAAGGAGAGCATTGGACAGAGGCTGGGAGTGAGTAGGGCACGGTGGAAGGGATCTGAATCAAGAACAGCCATGAGAATAAGTGACCCCTGAGCCAGAAAGGAAAGAATGCTTAGCATTTACCAAGCCCTGGACTGGGCACAGGAAACGATAGTGCACAGACAAGGCCCCATCCATGGGGACTGGGAGGAAAAATGATGAAGCAGATAAGTACAGATGAGAAAGGGTCTGATGAGCCAGGCACCATGTGTTGTAGGAGTAGAAGACACTCTGCATGCTAGCTCCCACTTGTCTAGGCCAGTTTGACTTCTTCCTCCTTCATGAGTTCTCTTCCCTTAGCCCCATTCATACTAATGCTTTTTCTCCTTCTTCTTGAGCTCCTCTTCTGCTGCCCAGTTCTTACATGCTGGTGCCCCTGGGGCTCTGTACCAGGTTCTTTCATGTTTTACTGGTGAATTTCTCCATAGATGCAATTACCAACTATAGGCCAAAATTCGCTAATCTATGTCTTCATTCTACAGCGATCGTTCATGTTCTAAGAACATGTATCCAACAGCACGTCTCTCTAAGCAGCACACCTAGAACCTTACTTTATACATAGCAAGTGTTCAAAATAAATGATTATGGGAGGTTTTTGGGTCTCACTATGCTCTCGGTGCACAGCTTTCTTTTAAATAAATCTTTGAACACGACAGCAGCATTTTCCCATCTCAGGACTGTTGCATACATTCCCTCTTCCTGAGAACACCCTCATTGTATTCCTCAGGGTCACTGAGCTGTACCACTCCAGGAGGCACTATTCCTAGAATGCAGTTTGAAAGGCCTTTGCTTTGCAAAGCCTTGATAATCCCTGCTTCAGTTATCTGTTGAAATAAACTTCTTCAGAAAGGCTTACTCTAACCTCTCCATATAAATCAGTACAGTCTTTGTACTTTTTTTCTTAATGAAAGCAACACATTCATGTGGCGACATAGGACCATATTAGCCTTTTCACTATTGTGCGCAGAGTATCTGGCATATAGTAGAAAGTGAAAAAATATTTATTGAATGAATGAATTGAATGAGTGAATTGGGTTGAATTGAATTCAATACTCAGATCACTAAACTTTTACTATGTGTCTGCTATACTCCATGTATTGTGATTGAGAGGAGAGGATGGAGATTCCTAAGGCACAGTTCCTGTCCCCAAGAGACTCAGAATGTAGTGCAGTGTGAGTGTCCAGTAAAGCAAATGTGCAAAAGATACAGAAACAGCAGAGAAAGGAATAAGAAAGAGAGTGGGGGTGAGGAGTCAGCACGGGTGCTGGTGGCAGAGAAATAGGAGGGGGAGAGGATCTGTGAAACGACACAAACTAGCCTGACCTACGGCAGCGCCTCAGGAGAACAAGGGCAGTGGATAAACGAGCACTAAATAAAACTGAGTTTCTAAGATGTTACAGCATTAATGATGACATAAAACTTTTATGGGCAACATGAGCTGTGACAAGAACTTCTTCACAACAAAATCAACAGAAACAAAACTACCATTGTGAGGATGAGTGCCTTGTCTTTGCAGGTGGAAAGCACTGGCCATCTACTTGCCAAAGAACAGAGTTCATCTGGAAGTACCTGTGAGAAATTCTCGTCTCCCCTTGGAGGTGATGTTACAGAAGCCCCAGTGACAGTCATGAAAATCCTATTAGTGGGATAGAAAGCCATGGAAGCTTTATGCAGCATGTCCCTTATAACTCTGTTCATTGGCCAGAGGGTTAAAATTATTCCTGGAGCTTTCTGATATGTCAGAGCAAAGCCACACACTGATTCCAGTGAGTCAAAACTTTGGAAAAAAACAGATGAAAAATGGTATCAGTTAGCTTTGTGGCCTAACAAGTTGCCCCAAAATAGTGACTTAAAACAGCAAACATTTATTGTCACTAATGATTATGTGTATGGTCTTCTGGGCAGCTCCTCTGGCCTAGGCTGTTTTGGCTGGAAATGGGTAGTCTGGATGGCCTTACTCATAGGGCCATGTCTGTTGAGGCCATGGGAATGGCTTGTCCATGTATCTCTCGTCATCCAGCAGGCTAGCCCAAGCTCATGTGGTGGTGGTCACAGGTTCCCAAAAGTACCAAGAAAGAGCAAGCTCCAAAGTGCAAGCATTTTTCAAATCTCTGCTTGTGAGCCATTTGCTATGGATTATTTCACCAAAGCAAGTTACATGGGATAAGTGCCCAGAGTGCGGCGGCTGCTGGGTCATATGGTAGTTACATGCTTAGTACTTAGTACTTAGTACCAACCTGTTTTCCAGGGTGGCTGTACCATTTTAAATTCCCACCAGCAATGTATGAGTGATCCACTTTCTCTGCTTCCTGGACAATATTTGGAATTGTCATTATTTACTTATTATTTTAGGCATTCTAATAAATATATAATGATATCTCATTGTGGTTTTAATTTGCATTTTCCTGGTAGTTAATGGCATTAAACACCTTTTCATTTGCTTATTTGCCAAATGTAACTCTCTTCAATGAAATGTCTCTGTGGTTTTCTGTCCATTTTCTGATTGGATTGTTTTTATATGTTTTACTATTGTGGTTTGAGACTTATTTTTATAGGCAAGATATCAGTCCTTTGATGAATACATGTTTTGCGAATATTTTTTCTCACCCTGTAGGTAGTCTTTTTATCCTCGTAACAATCTTTTCAGAGCAAAGGTTTTAATTTTCGTTAACTCCAATTTATCAATTTATCCCATTTATCCCAGCAGAGTGTATTTGGTATCAAGACTAAGAATTCATTGCCTACTCCTAGTTCCTGAAGATTCTCTCCTGTGATTTTTTTTTCCTGAAGTTTTATAGTTTTACATTTACATTTATGTTCATGATCTGTTTTGAGTCAATTTTTACATAAGATATGAGACTTAGATCTAGGTTCTTTTTTTTTTTTTTTTTTTTGTCTCCTGATGTCCGATTTTTCCAGTATCATTTGTTGAAAAGGCTATCATTCCTTCATTGAATTCCTTTTTCACTTTCGTCAAAAATCAGTTGGGCCAAATGGGCAACACCTACCCAAAAGCAAAAAAACAATGCAGGAAGGGACAGGAAAACTGGAGAATGGACGTGGGGAACCCAGGGTGTAAAGAGAAAGGGAGAGAGTGCTGACACATTGCAGGGATTGCAACCAATGTCACAAAACAATTTGTGTATAAATTTTTGAATGAGAAACTAATCTGCTCTGTAAACTTGAACCTAAAGCCCCCGCCCCCCAAAAAAACATCAGTTGGGCATATTTACATGGATCTACTGCTGGGTTCTATATTGTTTTACTCATTTATGTGTGTCTATTCATCCACCAACACCACATGATTTTGATTACTGGAGCTATATAATAACTCTTGAAGTAAAGTAGAATGATTTCTCCCACTCAATTCTTTATCACAATTAGTCTTCTTTCATTGACTTTCCATATAAATTTTACAATAAACTTACCTCTATCTACAAAAAATATTGCTAATATTTTGATAAGAATTGCATTAAAACTTTATATCAATTTGGGAAGAATTCTCATCTTTATTATGTTGAATCCTCCATTCCATGAACACAGTTTGTCTTTTTTGATCTTCTTTGGCATCTTTCATCAGTGTTTTGTAGTTTTTAGCGTACAAGTCCAATGTATGTTTTGCTGGATTTACATCTAGGTATTTTAATCTTTGTTATGCAATGGACTTTCATATTTAAATGGTTTGGCATTAATTTTTGTGCCCAGGTGTTCATTGTTTGTATCTAGAAATACAAATTTTTTGTATATTTATCTTGTATCCTGGGCCTTTCTTGAATTCACTTATTAGTTCTAAAAGTTTTTCTGTCATCTACATAGAGGCAATTTTATCTATATATTTTCAATATGTATGCTTTTAGTTTCTTTTCTTGCCTTACTACACTGATCAGAATTTCTAGGACCTGGTTGAATAAGAACAGTGAAAACAGACAACCTTGCCTTGTTCCCAGTGTTAGGGGAAAGCATTCAATCTTTTACCATAAAGAACAATATCAGCTGTAGATTATTTATAGATGCTCTTTATCAAGTTGAAGAAGTTCCTCTCTATCCATATTTTCCTGAAACTTTATCATGTATAGGTGTTGAGTTTTGTCAGATGGTTTTTCTTCATCAATTCATATGATCATAGGACTTTTTCAGCTTGTTAATATGGTGAATTACACCAAAAAAAAAAAAAAAAAGAATTACACTGAGTGACTTTTAAATACTGACAAGTCTTGTACCTCTGGAATAAACCTGACCTTGTCTTGGTGTATAATTCTTTTAATATATTGCTGAATTGTATTTGTTAATATTCCTTTACATTCGTGAGGGTTATTGGCCTGAAGTATTTTGTTTTGTTTTATTATCTTTGTCTTGGTTTTTTATATCAGGTTAATATATATTAGCATCGTAAAATGAATTTGGGAAGTATTTCCTTCTCTTTTATAATCTATGAGAGATTATTTAGAATTTGTCTTAATTCTTCTGCGAAAGTTTGGTAAAATATTTCAGTGAAACTGGTTAAGCCTGGGAATTTTGAGAAGCTTTAAAAATACAAATTCAATTTCCTTAATAGAGCTTTATACACTGTTTCATAATAGACGAGTTGTGATAGTTTGTGTTTTTAAGGAATTGGTCCTTTCCTTAATTGGTCCATTGTCTATGTTGTATATTTCTGTGTGTAGGGTTATTCGTAGCATTCCTTTATTATCCCTTTCATGTTTGAAGTGCCTGTAGTGATATCCTTGTTTCATCTCTGACTTGGGTAATTTGCGTCCTCTTTTTCTTTGTCAGTCTTGCTAGAGGTCTGTCAATTTTATTGATATTTTTAAAGAACCAACTTTTTGTTTTATCGACTTTTTCTATTGTTTTTTTTGTTTTCAACTTCATTGATTTCTGCTCTTGTCTTTATTATTCACTTTGTTCTGATTGTTTGGATTTCTTTTGCTAGGATCTTGAGATGAGAGCTTAGCTTACTGATTTGAAATTACTCTCTTTTTCTTAATGTATCCATTTAGTGCTATAAATATTCTATCCAGCACTGCTTTAGCTGTGTCCCATAAATTTTGATGTATTTTTTTCATTTAGTTCTATATATGTTTAAAATTCCCCCTGATACTTCCTCATTGACCATGGACTATTTAGAAGTATGTTTTTAGTTTCCCCCAAGTTTTGCAACCAATCCTGCTATCTTTTTGTCTTAGTCTGAATTCTCTAGAGGAGCAAAACCAGTGAAGTGTTTACATAAATATATGTAGAGAGATTTACTTCAAAAAAATGGCTCACACAACTGTAAGGAAATGGCTCATGCAATTGTGGGGGTTGGCAAGGCCAAAACCTGTGAGTCGGGCATCAGGCTGAAGATTTCTGTTGGTTTTTATGGCTGCAGGGGCTGATGAACCCGAAATCTGTAGGTCAGGCAGTAGGCTGGAGGCCTCTGCTGGCTCAGGGGGTTGTGGGGACTGGGAAATCCAAAATCTGCAGGTCAGGCAGCAGGCTGAAGAATTCCGTAGGCTCAGTTCCCAAGAACCAGAGGTGGAGAGATGAGAAGAGTACAGGGTTGAGAGAGAGAAAACGAGATTTGCCAGAACATCCATTTATATACTGGAGGCAGGCCACACTCCAAGGAAAATCTCATTCCATCAGATCACAAAATGGAAGCTGATTACGTATTATCTGCTACATCACTGAAAATCATAGGCTAGCCAAGTTGACACATAGTATTAGCTATCACACTTTCATTGATTTTCAACGCAATCAGAGAATCAACCCTGTATGATTTCAATTTTGTTTTTATTTGTTGAGGCTTATTTTATGGCAAAAATATGGTCTGTCTTGGTATATGTTCCATATGTACTTGAAAAGAATGTGTAGTCTGTTGCTTGGTGAAGTGTTCTATAAACAGCAATTAGACTCTAGTTGTTGGTGTTTTGAGTTCTTCTACATTCTTCGTGTTTTCTGTTTAGTTGTTCTATCAATTGTTGAGAGAAGAGTGTTGACAGCATCAGTTACAATTGTGGATTTGTGATTGTTTCCTTTCACTTCTATCAGTTTTTGCTTCACACATTTTGCAGGTCTCTTGTCGGTGTATACACATTTAGGATTGTTATGTCATCTTGGTGGATTGACTCTTTAAGTATTACATAATGTCCCCCTCAGTCTCTTGTAACTTATTTTGCTCTGAAGTTTATTTATCTGATATGTAGTTTTTTTTTTTTGGTTAATCTTTTCCCATCGTTTTACTTTCAATCTGCCTATATTGTTATATTTGAAGTCAGTTTCTTGTAGATAGGACACAGGTGGGTCATGTTTTTTTTAATCCACTCCATTAATCTCTGTGTTTTAAATGGTTTATTAGACCATTTACACTTAATGTAATTATTAATGTTAGGGCTTAAGTCTATCATTTTATTTTTTGTTTTCTGGTTGTTCTTTCTGCTTATCCTTTCTCCATTTACTTTTTTCTACCTTCCTGTAGGTTACCTGAACATTTTGTAGAATTCCATTTGATTTGTCTATAATGGTTTTAAGTGTATCCTTTTGTATAGGTTTTTCATGGGTTCTCTAGGTATTATTTTATATATATAAAACTTATCATAGTTTCCTCATGTCACCATTTTACCAGTTTGAGTGAAGTGTAGAAAGCTTACCTCCTTTTTTGATGATTTATCCCCCCTCAAGTTTATAACACAAATTGTCTTAAATATTTCCTCTATATTTATATTTAGAACCACACAACAGGTTAAAACACAAGAAAAAGGCGGGGCCAAGATGGCGGACTAGGTAGACGCTACCTCGGATCCCTCTTACAACAAAGACTCGGAAAAACAAGTGAATCAATCACATACATAACAATCTACGAACCCTGAACAACAAACACAGATTTAGAGATGGAGAACGAACAAATACGGGAAAGCAGTGATTATTTTCAGAGCCTGGAGCCAGCGTACCAGTCAGGTAACCTTCAGCTCCTGATTTGGGGCAGAGCCCAGGGGAGCAGACGGCACAAACAAGGGGCCCAGCCCTAGCCCCTGAACTCACTCCGGGAGGGGGCCCAACTGGTTCGCTCAGGTGGCGTGGTGATGCAGCCGGTGGGAGAAGTCCCCGGGAGGCAGTGAATGGTCTTGGAGCAGGGAGAGCAGCATCCCAGCCGGGGAACTGTCCCGCCAGGATTTTGACTGGACTCAGGCACGGCATAAGCACGGAGAGCTGCTCCACTCCCCTGAACTAACCCCGGGAGGGGGCCCAGCCAGTTCGTGTGGGCGGCGTGGCAATGCAGCTGGTAGGAGAAGTCCCCAGGAGGCAGCGACTGGTCTTGAAGTGGGGAAAGCAGCGTCCCAGCTGGCACACGCGGTCACGGCACAAGCACGGGGAGCTGCTCCACTCACCTGAACTAACCCCGGGAGAGGGCCCAGCCGGTTCTCAGGGGCAGCACGGTGATGCGGCTGGCGGGACGAGAAGTCCCCGGGAGGCAACGACTGATTTTGGAGTAGAGAGTGCACCGTCCCAGCAGGGGAACCTTAACGTTGGGCTTGGGGCTGACAGTGGAGGATCTGACCGTGACTCCAGTGGGCCAGACCCCCCGGGGGCAATCTCCACACAGCCAGCACACATAGGTGACCCGCCCGGTGGGAATCTCAGATATAATAGTCATTCCAAGCAAGACAAGCAACTCTGGCTATATTCTGAGGTGCTACTCTCCTATCTCTCTGATCCCTTCCCCACCCTCCCCAGGCAGCTTCATTAACAACCGAATTGCCTGAGCCAGAGGGAGAACTCTGATAGGGATCTGACTGCATTTTTTTTAGCAGATTTTCTGGAAAAACTAGTTTCCCAGTGATGGCTCAGAGACAGCAGTCCATATCAAACCACATAAAGAAGCAGACCATGACAGCTTCTCCAACCCCCCAAACAAAAGAATCAAAATCTTTCCCAAATGAAGATACAATCCTGGAATTATCAGATACAGAATATAAAAAACTAATTTACAGAATGCTTCAAGACATCACAAACAAAATAAGGCAAACTGCAGAAAAAGCCAAGGAACACACTGATAAAACTGTTGAAGAACTCAAAAAGATTATTCAAGAACACAGTGGAAAAATTAATAAGTTGCAAGAATCCATAGAGAGACAGCATGCAGAAATCCAAAAGATTAACAATAAAATTACAGAATTAGACAACGCAATAGGAAGTCAGAGGAGCAGACTCGAGCAATTAGAATGCAGACTGGGACATCTGGAGGACCAGGGAATCAACATCAACATAGCTGAAAAAAAATCAGATAAAAGAATTAAAAAAAATGAAGAAACCCTAAGAATCATGTGGGACTCTATCAAGAAGGATAACCTGCGGGTGATTGGAGTCCCAGAACAGGAAGGGGGGACAGAAAACACAGAGAAAATAGTTGAAGAATTCCTGACAGAAAACTTCCCTGACATCATGAAAGACGAAAGGATATCTATCCAAGATGCTCATCGAACCCCATTTAAGATTGATCCAAAAAGAAAAACACCAAGACATATTATCATCAAACTCGCCAAAACCAAAGATAAAGAGAAAATTTTAAAAGCAGCCAGGGAGAAAAGAAAGGTTTCCTTCAAGGGAGAATCAATAAGAATAAGTTCAGACTACTCAGCAGAAACCATGCAGGCAAGAAGGGAATGGGACGACATATAGAGAGCACTGAAGGAGAAAAACTGCCAGCCAAGGATCATATATCCAGCAAAAGTCTCTCTGAAATCTGAAGGCGAAATTAAGATATTTACAGATAAACACAAGTTTAGAGAATTTGCAAAAACCAAACCAAAGCTACAAGAAATACTAAAGGATATTGTTTGGTCAGAGAACCAATAATATCAGATATCAGCACAACACAAGGTCACAAAACAGAACGTCCTGATATCAACTCAAATAGGGAAATCACAAAAACAAACAAATTAAGATTAATTAAAAAAAAAATACACATAACAGGGAATCATGGAAGTCAATAGGTAAAAGATCACAATAATCAAAAAGAGGGACTAAATACAGGAGGCATTGAACTGCCAGATGGAGAGTGATACAAGGCGATATAGAACAACACAAGTTAGGTTTTTACTTAGAAAAATAGGGGTAAATAATAAGGTAACCACAAAAAGGTATAACAACTCCATAACTCAAGATAAAAGCCAAGAAAAATGTAACGACTCAACTAACATAAAGTCAAACACTAGGAAAACGAGGATCTCACAATTTACTAAGAAAAACGTCTCAGCACAAAAAAGTATGTGGAAAAATGAAATTGCCAACAACACACATGAAAAGGCATCAAAATGACAGCACTAAACATTTATCTATAATTACACTGAATGTAAATGGACTAAATGCACCAATAAAGAGACAGAGAGTCACAGACTGGATAAAGAAACACTGGATAAAGATCCATCTATATGCTGCCTACAAGAGACACACCTTAGACTTAGAGACACAAACAAACTGAAACTCAAAGGATGGAAAAAAATATATCAAGCAAACAATAAGCAAAAAAGAAGAGGAGTAGCAATATTAATTTCTGACAAAATAGACTTTAGACTTAAATCCACCACAAAGGATAAAGAAGGACACTACATAATGATAAAAGGGACAATTGATCAGGAAGACATAACCATATTAAATATTTATGCACCCAATGACAGGGCTGCAAGATACATAAATCAAATTTTAACAGAATTGAAAAGTGAGATAGACACCTCCACAATTACAGTCGGAGACTTCAACACACCACTTTCGGAGAAGGACAGGACATCCACTAAGAAGCTCAATAGAGGCACGGAAGACCTACTTACAACAATCAACCAACTTGACCTCATTGACTTATACAGAACTCTCCACCCAACTGCTGCAAAGTATACTTTTTTTTCTAGCGCACATGGAACATTCTCTAGAATAGACCACATATTAGGTCATAAAACAAACCTTGGCAGAGTCCAAAACATCGAAATATTACAAAGCATCTTCTCAGAGCACAAGGCAATAAAACTAGAAATCAATAACAGAAAAACTAAGGAAAAGAAATCAAATACTTGGAAACTGAACAATACCCTCCTGAAAAAAGACTGGGTTATAGAAGACTTCAAGGAGGGAGTAAAGAAATTCATACAATGCAACGAGAATGAAAATACTTCCTATCAAAACCTCTGGGACACAGCAAAAGCAGTGCTCAGAGGCCAATTTATATCGATAAATGCACACATACAAAAAGAAGAAAGAGCCAAAATCAGAGAACTGTCCCTACAACTTGAACCAATAGTAAGTGAGCAACAAAAGAATCCATCAGGCACCAAGAGAAAACAAATAATAAAAATTAGAGCTGAACTAAATGAATTAGAGAACAGAAAACCAATTGAAAGAATTAACAAAGCCAAAAGCTGGTTCTTTGAAAAAATTAACAAAATTGATAAACCATTGGCTAGACTGACTAAAGAAATACAGGAAAGAAAACAAATAACCCGAATAAGAAACGAGAAGGACCACATCACAACAGAACCAAATGAAATTAAAAGAATCATTTCAGATTACTACGAAAAATTGTACCCTAACAAATTTGAAAACCTAGAAGAAATGGATGAATTCCTGGAAAAACACTAGCTACCTAACTAACACATTCAGAAGTAGAACAACTAAATAGACCCATAACAAAAAAAGAGATTGAAACGGTAATCAAAAAACTTCCAACAAAAAAAAGCCCTGGCCCGGACGGCTTCACTGCAGAGTCCTACCAAACTTTCAGAGAAGAGTGAACACCACTGCTACTGAAGGTATTTCAAAGCATAGAAAATGACGGAATACTACCCAACTCATTCTATGAAGCCACCATCTCCCTGATACCAAAACCAGGTAAAGACATTACAAAAAAAGAAAATTATAGACCTATAACCCTCATGAACATAGATGCAAAAATCCTCAACAAAATTCTAGCCAATAGAATCCAACAACACATCAAAAAAATAATTCACCATGATCAAGTGGGATTTATACCAGGTATGCAAGGCTGGTTTAATATCGGAAAAACCATTAATGTAATCCATCACATAAATAAAACAAAAGACAAAAACCACATGATCTTATCAATTGACGTAGAAAAGGCATTTGACAAAGTCCAACACCCATTTATGATAAAAACTCTCACCAAAATAGGAATTGAAGGAAAATTCCTCAACATAATAAAGGGCATCTATGCAAAGCCAACAGCCAATATCACTCTAAATGGAGAGAACCTGAAAGCATTTCCCTTGAGAACGGGAACCAGACAAGGATGCCCTTTATCACCGCTCTTATTCAACATCGTGCTGGAAGTCCCAGCCAGGGTAATTAGGCTAGACAAAGAAATAAAAGGTATCCAGATTGGCAAGGAGGAAGTAAAGTTATCACTATTTGCAGATGACATGATCTTATACACAGAAAACCCTAAGGAATCCTCCAGAAAACGAATGAAACTAATAGAAGAGTTTGGCAGAGTCTCAGGTTATAAGATAAACATACAAAAATCACTTGGATTCCTCTACATCAACAAAAAGAACACCGAAGAGGAAATAACCAAATCAATACCATTCACAGTAGCCCCCAAGAAGATAAAATACTTAGGAATAAATCTTCCCAAGGATGTAAAAGACCTATACAAAGAAAACTACAAAGCCCTACTACAAGAAATTCAAAAGGACATACTTAAGTGGAAAAATATACCTTGCTCATGGAGAGGAAGACTTAGCATAGTAAAAATGTCTATTCTACCAAAGCCATCTATACATATAACACACTTCCAATCCAAATTCCAATGTCATATTTTAAGGGGATAGAGAAACAAATCACCAATTTCATATGGAAGGGAAAGAAGCCCCGAATAAGCAAAGCATTACTGAAAAAGAAGAAGAAAGTGGTAGGCCTCACTCTACCTGATTTCAGAAGCTAGTGTACAGCCACAGTAGTCAAAACAGCCTGGTACTGGTACAGCAACGGGCACACAGACCAATGGAACAGAATTGAGAACCCAGATATAAATCCATTCACGTATGAGCAGCTGATATTTGACAAAGGACCAGTGTCAGTTAATTGGGTAAAAGACAGTCTTTTTAACAAATAGTGCTGGCATAACTGGATATCCATTTGCAAAAAAATGAAACAGGACCCATACCTCACACCATGCACAAAAACTAACTCCAAGTGGATCAAAGACCTAAACATAAAGACTAAAATGATAAAGATCATGGAAGAAAAAATAGGGACAACCCTAGGAGCCCTAATACAAGGCATAAACAAAATACAAAACTTTACCAAAAATGATGAAGAGAAACCCGATAACTGGGAGTTCCTAAAAATCAAACACCTATGCTCATGTAAAGACTTCACCAAAAGAGTAAAAAGATCACCTACAGACTGGGAAAGAATTTTCAGCTATGACATCTCCGACCAGCGCCTGATCTCTAAAATCTACATGATTCTGTCAAAACTCAACCACAAAAAGACAAACAACCCAATCAAGAAGTGGGCAAAGGATATGAACACACATTTCACTAAAGAAGATATTCAGGCAGCCAACAGATACATGAGAAAATGCTCTCGATCATTAGCCATTAGAGAAATGCAGATTAAAACTATGATGAGATTCCATCTCACACCAACAAGGCTGGCATTAATCCAAAAAACACAAAATAATAAATGTTGGAGAGGCTACAGAGAGATTGGAACTCTTATACACTGCTGGTGGGAATGTAAAATGGTACAACCACTTTGGAAATCTGTCTGGCGTTTTCTTAAACAGTTAGAAATAGAACTACCATACAACCCAGAAATCCCACTCCTCGGAATATACCCTAGAGATACAAGAGCCTTCACACAAACAGATATATGCACACCCATATTTATTGCAGCTCTGTTTACAATAGCAAAAAGCTGGAAGCAACCAAGGTGTCCATCAACGGATGAATGGGTAAATAAATTGTGGTATATTCACACAATGGAATACTAGGCATCGATAAAGAACAGTGACGAATCTGTGAAACATTTCATAACATGGAGGAACCTGGAAGGCATTATGCTGAGTGAAATTAGTCAGAGGCAAAAGGACAAATATTGTATAAGACCACTATTATAAGATCTTGAGAAATAGTAAAAACTGAGAAGAACACATACTTTTGTGGTTACGAAGGGGGGAGGGAGGGAGGGAGGGAGGGAGGGAGAGGGTTTTTTATTGATTAATCAGTAGATAAGAACTGCTCTAGGTGAAGGGAAAGACAACACTCAATACATGGAAGGTCAGCTCAATTGGACTGGATCAAAAGCAAAGAAGTTTCCGGGATAAAATGAATGCTTCAAAGGTCAGCGGAGCAAGGGCTGGGGTCTGGGGACCATGGTTTGAGGGGACTTCTAAGTCAATTGGCAAAATAATTCTAGTATGAAAACATTCTGCATCCCACTTTGAAATGTGGCGTCTGGGGTCTTAAATGCTAACAAGCGGCCATCTAAGATGCATCAATTGGTCTCAACCCACCTGGAGCAAAGGAAAATGAAGAACACCAAGGTCACTCGACTGCTAAGAGCCCAAGAGACAGAAAGGGCCACATGAACCAGAGACCTACATCATCCTGAGACCAGAAGAACTAGTTGGTGCCCGGCCACAGTCGATGACTGCCCTGACAGGGAGCACAACAGAGAACCCTTGAGGGAGCAGGAGATCAGTGGGATGCAAAACCCAAATTCTCATAAAAAGACCATACTTAATGGTCTGACTGAGACTAGAGGAATCCCGGTGGCCATGCTCCCCAGACCTTCTTTTGGCACAGGACAGGAACCATCCCCGAAGACAACTCATCAGACATGAAAGGGACTGGTCAGCGGGTGGGAGAGAGATGCTGATGAAGAGTGAGCTAATTATATCAGGTGGACACTTGAGATTGTGTTGGCAACTCTTGTCTGTAGGGGGGATGGGAGGATAGAGAGAGAGGGAAGCTGGCAAAATTGTCACCAAAGGAGAGACTGAAAGAGGTGACTCAATAGGGGGAGAGCAAGTGGGAGTACGGAGTAAGATGTATGTAAACTTATATGTGACAGACTGATTGGATTTGTAAACGTTCACTTGAAGCTTAATAAAAGTTAATAAAAAAAAAAACACGAAAAAAAAAGGAAAGTCTATTGCATCTACCCATATTTTGCTTACTATGTTCTTTCTTCCTTTCTGATGTTCCCAAAGTTCCATTTTACTTATTTATGTACTTTCTATTTAGAAAAGCTACATATAGGGTCACTATGAGTCAGAATTGACTTGACAGCACTAGGTTTGGTTTGTTTTTTTTTTACATTAGTCATTATTTTAGGGTAGATCTACTGGTGATTTTTTTTTCTTTTTTAGTTTTTCTTCATGTGAGAATGTATTGATTTTCCCTTCATTTCTGAAGAACATTTTGCTGGGTGTAGGATTCTGGATTGACAGTTCCTTTCTTTCAGCATTTAAAAAATGTTGTACCACTGCTTTCTAGATTCCCTTGTTTCTGATGAGAACACTGTCATTTACATTGTTTTCTTCTTCGAAATATGGTATCATATATCTTTAGCTGATTTCAAGATATTTTCTTTGTCTTAGTTTTCAGAAGTTTAATTATGATGGGTCTTGACATAGATTCCTTTATATTTATGCTGTTTGTGGTTCATTTAGCTTCTTTTGTTAGCTCTTGCCTTATTTGGGAAGTTTCCAGTCATTATTTTTCAAGTACCATCCTCTTTCTTCTCTCCTCCCAGGGAGATGACATTAATATTAGAACTGTTGGTAGTTCCACAGGTTCCTGAGACTCTGTTTCTTTTTTTCACTCTAGTTCTCTCTCTGTTGTTCAGCTGGGTAATTTCTATTTTTTATATGTTCAAGATCACTGGTTCTTTGCTCTGTGCCTTCCATTTTTCTGTTGAGTCCATTGACTGAGCTTTTTATTTCAATTATTGTGTTTTCAGTTATAAAATTCCCATTTGGTTCTTTTTTACATCTTTTATTTCTTTGGTAAGACTTTCTATATCTTTGCTGAAGCTTTGTAAAATTTTATCTGTTTCAAATATGTTTGGAATTGCTTGTTGAGGCACTTTTATCATGGCTGCTTTAAAATGTCAGATAATTCTGACATTTCTGACTTCTCAGTGTTCCCACTGCTGGTATTTATTGATTGTCTTTTTTCATTCAGTTTAAAATCTTCCTAGCTCTTAGGTAAGACAAATGATTTCTAATAAGGCCTGAACATTTTCATATTAAGTTATGAGACACTGAACTTCATCCGAACCTTCTGTATTAGCTGACCTTCTATGGCATTGCTTTGGCAAGGGAAGTACTGGGGATGACAACACACCATTACTAACAGGTGGGATTAGAAATCCAGGTTTCCCACTTGACCTCCACTGACCCCTGAGAGGTGGTGGTTTCTTCTCTACTGCTGAGTAGGAGTGAGAATTTCAGCTCCCCTTGTGGTTTCCACTAGCACACTGATTCAATACCCTTGTTATTGTAGGGCAGTGGTAGAAGATCTGACTCCACTAGGCCTCCTCTGACACCTATGCAGGGAGAAGGAGTGGAGTCCTTCATTACTGCTGAGTGGTAGTAGAAGTTCAGGCCCTTTATATGGTCTCTGATGACAACATAAAGGTGCTTTGTTGCTGGTCAGCAGAGATGAACACCCAAATTCCTTCTTGGCCTTCTCTGACAACACCCCGACAAGTGATGGCTAGGCTCTTCATTTGGCCATTGTTGGTATAGGTGGGGATGGGGCCACCATTTTCATCTGTGGTTTTTGGCTGGAGTAGACTAGTTATATATTTTCTTTTTAATAATTTTCCATCTTAATAAGCTGTACTTGCCTGGTCTTTTGGTTACAGAGAGAAGGTTTTTCAGGTTATCCATGTCTTCAATTCCAAGTCTGGAAAACAGGAGGCAAAGAAAATTCAGGGAACTCGCTACCATGTAGTTTCTTGAGTCTTTAGGTCCCTAGCCAGTCTTCTTTCTTCACTCCACCTTTCAGAGCCTTTCCATGTTTGTTTTGTAAATAATACACAGGGTTTTTAGTTTTACTTATTGGGAGGAATAGGAAAAAATATATTTATTGCATCTGCCAAGCAAAATATCCAAGAATTTTATATCATCCCCCACCTTCCAATTTTGCTCAGATTGATGCTTCGTATTTGAGCCTAAGAATTCCTTAATGTTTTAGCCTGAAAATCCCTTAATAACTGGAGAGTGTTGGTAGGTTTTGTTGCTGTTGTTGTTTTTATTTTTTAGTAGCTGGAGCATGGGCTGTTGTCACCCAGGTAAGGGTATAGTTCCTTCAGCAACCCAAAGTTGAATTGATCCATCCCCAAATCTCTGATCTTGTTTTTATCATGAATCTGAATGGTAACAGGGAATACACAATTATCACATTATTGGCTTCATATTCACAAAATAAAATAAAATAGAATATATATATATATATATATATCCCAGCTTCTTTTTTTCAGCATGTTAACCCAGGCAGCATGTGGTCCTGTAAAAAAATGCCAGTCTCCATCTCCCAAACCATATGCGTTCTAAATATTCCATGCAATTGGAGGGAAATTGAGAGGGAGATAAAATCCATCTTTGTTTTGTTCTTTCCTGGACACCACTCCATCTGTACCAGTATCTAGGTTCTATGACCTGTGTACCTAAACAATTCAGAGGCATATGGATGAGTATGAAGTACAATGAGTATAGATTTAATGAAAAGTAGTGATATAGCTATATTGGAAGCATGAGAATCTGGGACAGGTAGGAGCAGAGAAGAAATGTGGGAAGGCATAAATCTTAATCTCACAAAAGCGATATGAACAAATAATGGGTGAAACTAATAAAAGAATCAGTAGCACAGAATTATATTTATAAACATGAGACTAAATGCAAGAAGAAAGCTAAAACGTGGGAACTGAAGTAAGTCTGGGGTCTGGGAATGCTGTGGCAGGGGCTGCTGTTTTGTGATAATTTTAGTGTTATTTGATCATTTAATTATGTGCATACATTACAAACATAAATATAAAAATTAATAGACTGATCCCTGCTATCTCCCTATCTACCTACATCAGCTTAGATGCTTGCATCTCTTCATACCATCAACTTCTTTTTTCCATGTGCTGACTTAGCTCATACCTCTCCCTGACTGCCAGTGACTGGCAGACCAGAAGACAGCCAGAGAAGCTTTTCCTGATCTGTATGGTTCTGATCTTGGCTTTGAAGGCAAGATTCAAGCCAAGTCAGACCAAATCAGCAAATGCTTATTAGACACAACATACTATGAGGTGTGCAAAGGAGTGTAAACCCCATCTCTGATCTACAAGCAGGTAGTTACAACTGAATAGGACACCCTTTAAAAAGTTAAACATTGTGAGTCAAGGATACAGAAGTTTCCATGAGGCCATCAAAGTGTGCATTATCCACAAGAACTGCAAACTTTAGAGCTAGAAAGGGCATTAGGCAAAGCAGGAAACTGATACCCAGACAAGGGTGGTGACTTGTCCACAGAATCTGAATGCTTGACCCAGCTGCTCCACCCCATCTGCAGAAATCAACAGCAAGCTCTATGAATGACAGTTTGAAGGCAAGAGCAGGACTGAGGGCTGTGGTTGTTACAGATGGTTTCCTGGAAAGAGAGAGCTTGAGTTGGGTCTTCAAGAATGGAAGTAGAAGAAAAATCCTTCCTAAAAAAGGAGCTTGAACTTTGCAACTGACTTGAACACCTCACCGTTTTTGTGGAGGGGTAGAAGTTAGGGCTGAGTTTGGTGTCCCGAGTGCCAGACCTGAGTGAGTAGAGTCTCTCCCTGACTCAGAGCTGTTTGTAAGGTCCGCATGAGCTCTACTGAAGTCTAGCTCTACCCCTCTCCTTCCCTAGAACCAGCCCCCTCCCCAGGAATGCACCTGGAGAGAAAAGAATCATGGATTGTTTGCAGGAAAGCAGCCGTTCCTGTGGCCAGGAGATCCCCAGTGGTGAAGTTGTGAGGCCCAAGGATGGAACTACTGGGCAGGTCTGCTGCTATTCAGTTGTGAGTGATCTGGGCCAATCCTTGCGTCCTCTGGGCTCAGTTTCTCTCCTCAAAATGGTATTGCCAATCGATGCTGCAGTGGCAAGAGGTCTACAGCTCCCTGCTCTGTTGCTCATTCCACATGTGACCTCAGACAAGGGCTGCTCACCACCCTGTACCTCGGTTTCTTCATCTGTAAAATAGATGGAATGTGGCTTTAGCCAGGTGGTATTTAACATCTCCCAGCTCTAACAAGGCACAAGTCTATAAACTATAGATTTGGCAAGCAGTTATTGAGTTGCCTTCTACCAGTTGGACACTGTGCTGGAGGGAATGGTATTCTTGTGTACAGATGTAGAGATGGTAGCTCAGAGATAGAAAGACCCAGAGCTCAGAATGAGCAGAAACAAGAGTGGATACAGACCACAAAAGCAGGAGTGGACATAGACCAGAAAAGCAAATGCCTTATTCTGTATCCAATCTTTCTTCCTGCTCTTTTACAAGGAAGGCCTATCCCTGCTCCTGCTGAGGCTTAATCCCTCATCCAGAGCAGGGAACCAATACTGTCTTGCCTTCTCAGGACCTCACATTATCTATCTTCTCTCTCTCGTACATCCAAATGCGTCCCCTCGACTGAATCCTCCATTAACTTTTAAACATGCCTAAGACTTTCCCATTAGAAAATTCAAACAAAACAAAATCTCCATTAAACCTTTCACTTTACCCCTCATTCACAGCCAAATGTCTTAAAAGAGTTATATAAACCTCCTGGGACCACTTCTTTATGTCCCACACTCTCCTGCGTTCACCCCTATCTGACTTCTTCCTAGCATGTATGAAGCCAGTCTCACCAGGTTGTCAGATTCAGGCTATTCTTGGACACACCTTATTCGATCTTTCAGAGACATTGATCAATAATGACCATTCCTCCTCCTTTCTCAGCACAGCATCTGTCTGTCTTAAGGGCATCACCTGCAAGGTTATCATCTCGGATCACATCCCTCTTCCTCGGTCATTCAATGCTGGTCACCCTCCAGGCCTGAAGCAAGGTAATTCCTGCCCTGCCTCTACCTTCAGTGTCATCCACACCTCCAGTTTTTATTACCACCTGCACACAGGTGATGCTCAAATATGCATCTCTGGTGCAAATCTCCCCTCTGAGGTCCTCATAGAGATATTGGATGCTGTATGCCACACGCCACGTTGGGTGTCTCAGAAGTACCTCAAACTCAATTTGACCCCACCTGAGATCACGATCCATACCTATGTCCCCAATATGTCCTCCTTCTGGTTCAGTAGAGGGCATCATTCTCCATGTAGTTGCTTATACTAGAAACTGGCAAGCTGTCCTTGGAGCCTTCTTCCTCTATCCCCTCTATACCTCCAGCACCAAGCATTAGCAGTTTTACCTCCTTAACATCTTGCAAATCTGTCCTTTTTCTTCACTGCCACAATCACCACCTTGGTCCAAGCCACCTTTATTATTCCATGATTACTGCAAACATCTTTAGCTGGTCTCCTGTGATCATTTTTTCAAACTGTACCTAGAATGACGTTTAAAATAAGGAAAAACATGCATGTGATAATGTCAAAGCTTTGCTGAAAATGAATTGATGAACAAAGACCAAAAACAAAAATAAATAAAACAACCTCCTGAACATGGCACATCAAGTTCTGTGTGTCCCATCACTTTCACTTCCTGAATCTCGCAGAGCAAAACTTCTCTGTCTGCTCCAACCACACCTCTCTTTGGGTCTCTCTTAATCACTGTGTTCCTGTCTTCCAAAGGGCCTTTACACATGTTTGGAATGTGTTTCTTTCCCTTCTTCACTTAATTCAGAAGTAGCTGAGGAGTCACGGTCTCAGTGAAGCTGCCCTTGAGCCCTCCTGAATAGGCCAAGCACTTGTGTAGCCTTTAACAAATGTGCACTCAGTGTGTTCTTTGATTACTGGCTGTGTGTCCCCTGTACCAGATTAAATGTTCCACAAAAGCATGATTGTAACTATAACTCACAGCTCACTGTCAACTACTAAGCAGATGATGAGTTAATATTTTCTGAAAGAAGGAATCTAAGGCAAACCTGTTTTTAATTAATGAACAAGCTATTACTTAGAATGCTTCTTTCGTGCCAGAATCTTTAATAACTGTGCATGATGACAAAGAAGAGGAGACAAGCTTTTGTTTTTTGATTCATTGTCAAAACAAAAATGATAAAAGTGTATGTTTCTGTCTGTAAAATGCAGCCCATATTGCTCAAAATAAAATTGCCCGTTAGCAGTGCTTCTTTCATCCTAGAAAGGCAATGCTCTCAGAGTGAAAGGCAAACTTTCTCTGGTTGACCTTAATTCTTTGATTCATCCCCTTGTTCCTTCTGCTGGCAACGTTTTTCTAGATGAATGGGCTGTGATTCAGCAGGCTGTGCTGCTGTCAATTAAAGGGGGTAGAGTAAGGGCTCCCGAAACTGCGTGGCACATCCTGAGAAAAGGCAATGTGCAACCTTAATGGCTCAGCTTCCTGACCATGGATTCTGAGTGGATAAAGAATCTGGTCCAGGAGCTGCCCAAAGCCCAGGCTCAAAACAGAACAGGCTTCTTGAATAAATAGGAAATTCCTACAGAGTCTACTCCTTGCCAGGACATGGACTGAAAGTGCCAGATGCTGGTGGCCCAGAGCTCTGCTAGTTAAACAGAGACCTCTTCACCTGGCAGCAGGATGGCAGACCTCGAGAGAGTCACAAATAGTGGTTAAGAGGTTAAAAGTATAGTCCGACAGGCACACATCTCAATGCTGCCATCTGCTAATTATGGGACCTGGGGAGTGTTCTTACCTCTCTGAGCATCAGCTTCCTCATACATAAAATTGATGTAAAAATAAGCCTGCTGTGGAGAAGAAATAAGATTATCCATTTAAACTGCTCAGTAGCACCTGGTGTGGAGCAGCCCTCAATCAATGTTAAAACCACAGATGAATGGTAGACTTGGGTTCCAACTGAGACTAAAACAAGTCCTGACTTTGTGGTCTTGAGCAAGTTGCTGAGGTGGGAAGCTGGGGCTCTGGAGATTAACATCAATTTAGGGGAGGCATTTTTTTTTTTTTTTTTATGGCTTAGTTCAGATCTGACTGGGATATCAATAATAAAAGCCATTGTTTATTAATCCCCAGCTCCATGCTCAGCACTGTCCAGGCAATTTACATCCTGCCAAAGACCTCAAAACCTCTCTATCTGCTACTAACACTTCAAGCACAGTTGGATCAGCTGGATAATATGACCCAGGTGGCAGAGCAGCCTGCATGGCAGCCAAAACCTGTTGCAGAGCCTTTTCTTATTCTGGGCCCCACTCAAAACTAGTAGCTTTTCAAGTCACTTGAAATGTACCCCCAAATAAGGAATAAGTTGCCTTCAAAATCCAAAGAGGCCTATCAGGTGTCGTGCCTCCTCTTTAGTTGTAGGAGGAGTCAAATGCAACAACTTACCCTTCACTTTAGAAGAAATGTCTCAACATGCCCCACATGACTGGACGCCTAGAAATTTCACTGAGGTGGAAGGTGCCTGAAATTTTTTTGGCTTAATTGGTGCAGTAGTTAAGTATTAGGCTGCTAACCTAAAGGTTGGGAGTTCAAATGCACCAGCTGCTCCTTGGAAACCCTATAAGGCAGTTCTACTCTGTCCTATAGGGTCACTATGAGTCAGAATCTACTCAACAGCAACAGGTTTGTTTTGTTTTGTTTTTTTAAACACACAAAAGTCTTACCAATAAGTCTAGGCTCATTGATGCTTCTTTCTTACTAGGTCCAATCAGCATAATGTCATTGATGTAATCATTCTGCGTGATGTCTTATGGAATGGAAAGTTGATCAAGTTCCCTGCAGACTAAATATGACATACCCAAAACCCAGTGCCATCGAGTTGGGACTGGAGAATTGATATACTTCTGAGGTAGGACAGTGAAAGCATATTGCTGGTCTTCTCAGATGAAGGCAAATGGCTTCTGGTGGTCCTTAGAAATAGGTATGAAGAAAAAACCCCTTATTCCACATGTCAGGGATCCTCTGTGGGGATTCTGCCTGTTGCTGAGTATGTCTTTTCTAATTTTTCATTCTGGAACTGGAGAAATCACTAGAGGATGGGTTTAGGTACACACTGGACCACCTCCCAGAGGGAGCATCTCTGTCTGCCACTGACACTTGGGAGCAGCTTGCATGGCAGCCAAAACTCGTTGCAAAGCTTTTTCTTATTCTGGGCCTCACTCAAAACTAGTAGCTTTTCCAGTTACATTAAATGCACACCCAAATGGAGCTAAGACGTCATTAATAACCTGACCTCCATACGCCCCCACTCTGACTGATCGGCCACAGTGACATTTTGGAGTTCCTGGAATTAGTATCAGTGCAGAGCCAGTGTCCAGCAATCCCCCAAAAGTCTGATTATTTGCTTTTCCCCAATGAACATTCACTCTCATAAGTCTGTAGATCCCTTTGAGAAAGGCTGGGAGAAAGATTAACAGTTTAAATTTTTGTAAGTGCAGTGGTATCCTCCCTCAAGGGAACATGGCCTCCCCTTCATTCAAGGGATTGTGAGTCTCTAAACGGGCTCAAGTCTAGGAATTGTTTGAGGGGTCGTGACTTTCTATTCTGGCAATTCAAGTTAGACAACCATTCATTTAATCTAGAATTCTTCAATCAAGTAAATATTTAGTAGATTTTCCATCTATTTCACTTCTAGGGGCACCGCAGCTAAGTAGCCAACACCATAAATCCATATGTGTTAGATTATTCTGATTACTGCTTTGACTCCGCTGTCCATTACGGTAACCATGTCCACCTTATCTTTGTTGACTGAGTGCTGCCACTTGGGCCCTATCACCGTGGGGTCCAATCAGCCCCATTGTAGTTAGATGTCTTAATTCAGTTAAGGCAGTTTCTATGATCAACTCTACTTACATAAAATGGCAGTTACAGCGGTCTTTAAGGATGATGGGGCTCACTTCACAAATCTGTCCCTCAACATTATGGTAAAAGTTGTATCCTTTGGGCACTCTCTCTATGGGTGTGTGGGTCTTACCTGATGCATTCACTCTAGCATGCCAATTTACCTAAGCCTTTGGATAGCTTCTTCTACAGTATACCAAGGCAGGTCTGATACTTCAACTTGATTTAGTGTAGGCTACCTCACATAATCCCTGCCTCAGTGCATCAAACAAATAAACTATTAGATTCTTTCCTAACCTCTTGAGCTAAAACATTGAATGAATAATCTGTGCTTCATGGGCCCATATCAATAAATTCAGACTGATCCAGCTTTATGTTCCTTGCACAATTATCCCACACCCTTAATAGCCATTCCCACATGTACTCCCCAGGTTTCTGTTTGTAGATATTAGAAAAGTCAAGTAGTTCTTTTACAGTGTAGTGTACCTCCTCCTGGGTCACACTTTGTATTTCACCTTTTGGGCCTCACTGGAACTTAAGTCTATGTCATGGATTAAACTGTGTCCCCGAAAAATATCTGTCAGTTTCGCTAGGCCATGATTCCCAGTGTTGCGTGATTGCCTACCATTTTGTGATTTTCCTGTGTGTTGCAAATCCTATCACTATGATGTTAATGGGATGGATTAGTGGCAGTTATATTGATGAGATCTATAAGATTGGATAGTGTCTTAAGCCAATCTCTTTTGAGATATAAAAGAGAGAAGCAAGCAGAGAGACAGGGGGACCTCATACCACCAAGAAAGCAGCACCAAGAGCAGAGCACATCCTTTGGACCCAGGGTTTCTGTGCAGAGGACCTAGGGCAAGATTGATGAGAAGAACCTGTCTCCAGAGCCAACAGAGAGAGAAAGCCTTCCCTTGGAGCTGATGTCCTAAATTTTGATTTGTAGCCTACTAGACTATGAGAAAATAAATTTCTCTTTGTTAAAGCCATCCACTTATGGTATTTCTGTTACAGCAGGACTAAATGACTGAGACAGTCTAGTTATAGGTCTAGAAGCAAAAATGAGTGGTGGAGATGTGTTCTAAGAACATTCAGCAATGTCTTGTAAGGCATCTACCTCAAGTGATGCCCCAGTCATGACTCAGATGCCTCCTCAGGTGATGACTCAGATGCCTCCTCAGGTGATGACTCAAACAAAAATCTCTTCAGAAACAGCTGGGTTAATCTCATCAAATGGGGATGGAAGGGCTAATGGTTTTACTGAGGAGGGTGGCTTAGGAGACAAAGACAGGATAATGTCTTCAGATGGGAATGAGAGGGTTGGTTCTGTTTGCAGGGCTGATTTGAAAGGATCTAGGGGCTCAGTGCCCCAGCTTCCTGATTATCTATCTACCCGTACGTCCCCATCCTAAGTTTCAGTATCTCGTTCTTACCAGTCAGTGCTCTCATTTTAACTTCAGACACCATTAAAATTTGGGAATTCAATTGGCATTGTAATTGTCAGTCTTACAATAACAGTCTGGGTTTGATTTTCAGCAATATCAGTTCTGTTACTACAAGAAATAAGGTTTTGTTTCAGAGCACAAGTGGAAACTTTGAGGTCACATGGTACTTGAGCTGTGACTCTGAAGCCCTGAGTGAATCTTATTCTTATATCACTTTGTCTAGTGAAAGTACTAGAAGTGAAAGTAGGACCAGCCAAATAGCTTCCTCATACTTCTTATTCTTACAAAATTGTAGAAAAGTATCAAACATGCAATCACCCAGAGCTTTACCTCTCACCAATACTTGATCTATCGGTGGTGATAACTTGTGTATTTCTATTGCTGCCTCATGCCATGGATTAGTTGTGTCTCTCAGTACCAAACGTGTTAGGCTGGGTTCTCTAGAGAAGCAAAACCCATGAAGTGTGTTTATATGTAGGCTACCACATAACGTATATATATTTATTTATATATGTATATGTACATTTACTTATACATATGTGTGCGGCACTGGGTTTTTTCTATGTGTATATATATATATTTATATTTTATATATGTATGCATATATATATATACATATTAAAAAAACCAAAACCCAAACCCAGTGCCATCGAGTTGATTCCAACTCATAGTGACCCTAAAGGACAGAGTAGAACTGCCCCACAGAGTTTCCAAGAAGCACCTGGCAGATTCAAACTGCCGACCCTTTGGTTAGCAGTGGTAGCACTTAACCACTACACCACCAGGGTTTCAATAGATATATATGGAGACAGACAGAGAATTTTATCTCATGGGAATGGCTCACACAGTTGTGGAAGCTGGCAAGTCCCAAGTCCATGAATCAGGCTGCAGGCTGGAGGTTTCTCCTGACTCACATGGCTGTAGGGCTGATGAACCCAAGAATGACAGGTCAGATGGAAGGCTGCTGGCTCACAGGCTGTGGAGGCTGACAAATCCCAAGATCAGCAGTAAGCTGCTAGCTCTGTCCCAAGAACTCAAGTCCCAGAGGATGAAGATCCAACATCCATTTATATACTGATGATCCAGAATCCAGAGTGAAAGCCTTGCTAAAACATCCATTTACATACTGGAGGCAGGTCACACCTCTAAAGAAACTTGCTTTCAACTGATTGACTCCTCATAATAGATTTCATCATGGAGTTGATTACATTGTTACATGGCTGCCAAATTACATTATTATATAACTGTCAAACTGCATCATAACTGCCAAACCACCGAGAGTCATGGCTCAGCCTAGTTAACACACAACCTGAACCATCACACTATGTACAGAAAAAATTAAATGGGTAGAACCATTTTTTTTTCATTTAGTTTTTAAATTTAATTTTTAGATAGTTGGCATTAATCAAACTCCATCTTTTTCTCATGAAATATTGCTGATGTCTAGGCCAGAAAATCTCTAAAAAGAGGGTTAAATATGTTCTTTGGGAATACTTTCTTACTCCAATGCTTATTCACTTAGAATTTTTTTTCTATTAACTTTTATTAAGCTTCAAGTGAACATTTACAAATCCAATCAGTCTGTCACATATGTTTACATACATCTTACTCCATACTCCCACTTGCTCTCCCCCTATTGAGTCAGCCCTTTCAGTCTCTCCTTTCGTGACAATTTTGCCGGCTTCCCTCTCTCTCTATCCTCCCATCCCCTCTCCAGACAAGAGTTGCCAACACACTCTCAAGTGACCACCTGATATAATTAGCTCACTCTTCATCAGCATCTCTCTCCCACCCGCTGACCAGTCCCTTTCATGTCTGATGAGTTGTCTTCGGGGGGATGGTTCCTGTCCTGGGCCAACAGAAGGTCTGGGGAGCATGGCCGCCGGGATTCCTCTAGTCTCAGTCAGACCATTAAGTATGGTCTTTTTATGAGAATTTGGGGTCTGCATCCCACTGATCTCCCACTCCCTCAGGAGTTCTCTGTTGTGCTCCCTGTCAGGGCAGTCATCGATTGTGGCCGGGCACCAACTAGTTCTTCTGTTCTCAGGATGATGTAGGTCTCTGGTTCATGTGACCCTTTCTGTCTCTTGGGCTCTTAGTTGTCGTGTGACCTTGGTGTTCTTCATTTTCCTTTGCTCCAGGTGGGTTGAGACCAATTGATGCATCTTAGATGGCCACTTGTTAGCATTTAAGACCCCAGATGCCACATTTCAAAGTGGGATGCAGAATGTTTTCATACTAGAATTATTTTGCCAATTGACTTAGAAGTCCCCGCAAGCCATGGTCCCCAGACCCCCGCCCTTGCTCCGCTGACCTTTGAAGCATTCATTTTATCCCGGAAACTTCTTTGTTTTTGGTCCAGTCCAATTCAGCTGACCTTCCATGTATTCAGTGTTGTCTTTCCCTTCACCTAAAGCAGTTCTTATCTACTGATTAATCAATAAAAAAACCCTCTCCCTCCCTCCCTCCCTCCCTCCTTCGTAACCACAAAAGTATGTGTTCTTCTCAGTTTTTGCTATTTCTCAAGATCTTATAATAGTGGTCTTATACAATATTTGTCCTTTTGCCTCTGACTAATTTCGCTCAGCATAATGCCTTCCAGGTTCCTCCATGTTATGAAATGTTTCACAGATTCATCACTGGGTAGAACCATTTTTTAAAGGAGTGGAAAATTTTTATGTTTGGGGGGAGAATCTTTGTCCGGTCATTGGCTGATTGCAGAGATAACAGAACAGAGACTTCATTGACCACACACAATGAATACACACTTGCAAAAATAGTTTGAAAAAGTCATAAACAGACTCTTGTATCCCTCTACAAATAAACATCAGCAATTCCTAAGAAGTGGGAGAATCAGATTTCCAGAAGTACCAGATTACAATACTCAGAATGTCCAGTTCTCAGCAAGAAATTATAGAGCACAAAAAGAATCAAGAAATTATGGTGCATTCACAGGAAAAAAAAAATAATAATTTTATAGAAACAATTCCTGAGGAAGCCTAGACATTGAAATTACTAATCAAAGATGTTAATGTATTCTCTAAAAATGCTTAGTGAGCTAAAGGAAACAATGGTTAAACAACCAAAGGATATCAGAGACACAGTACATAAACAAAACGAATGTCAATAAACAGATAAACCAACCCAAACACATTACTTCTGAGTCAATTCTGACTCACAGCAACCCTGTAGAACAGAGTAGAACTGCCCCACAGGGTTTCCAAGACTGTAAATCTTTACGGAAGCAGGCTTCCATATCATCCTCCCATGGAGGAGCTGGTAGATTTGAACTGCCGACTTTTCAGTTAACAGCTGAGTGCTTTAACCACTGTGCCACTAGAGATCCTTAATAAACGTAAATAATAAAAAGAAACCAAACAAAAGTTTTGGAGATGAAAAGTGCAATAACTGAAATGCAACATTTACTAGACAGGTTGAACAGCAAATGTGATCAGGTAAAAGGTGTCAGAGAACATGAAAATAGGACAATTGAAAGTATTCAGTTTGAAAAGGAAAAAGAAGAGAGAGAATTTAAAAAAATTAACATGGCCTGAGGGGCTTAGGGGACACCATCAAGCATACCAACATACACATTATTGAAGTCCTAGAAGGACAAAGGAGAGAGAAAAAAGAAGGAATAATATGTGAAAAATAATGCCTGAAAAATCAGAAATCTGATGAAAAGCATGAATATATATGCCCATACATATCCAACAAACTTCAAGCAAAGAAACCACAGTTAGACACATAGTCAATTTGTCAAAAGGAAATTAAGAAAGCAATTTCATTTATAATAGTATTGGGAAGTGTCATGGATTGAATTATGTCCCCCCCAAAATGTGTTTTAACTTGATTAGGCCATGATTCCCAGTATTCTGTGGTTGTCCTCCATTTTGTGACTGTACTTTTATGTTAAAGAGGATTAGGGTGGGATAGTAACACCCTTACTAAGGTCACATCCATGATCCAATGTAAAGGGAGTTTCCTTGAGGTGTGGCCTGCACCACCTTTCATCTCTCAACAGATAAAAGGAAAGGGAAGCAAGCAGAGAGTTGGGAACCTGAAACCACCAAGAAAGCAGCAGCAGGAGCAGGTCCACATCCTTTGGACCTGTGGTTCTCGTGCTGAGATGCTCCCAGACCAAGGGAAGATAAGGATCTTCCTCCAGAGCCAACAGAGAGAGAAAGCCTTCCCCTGGAGCCAACACCCTAACTTTGGACTTCTAGCCTACCGAACTGTGAGAGGATAAACTTCTCTTTGTTAAAGCCATCCACTTTTGGTATTGCTGTTATAGCAGCACTAGTTGATTAAGACAGGAATAAGTTACTTAGGGATAAATGTAACCACAGAGGTGGGAAGCTCATACACCGAAAACTACAAAACATTGCTGAAATACATTAAACAAGACTTAACAAATGGAAACACACCCTGTGTTCACAAACGGGAAGATTTAATATTGCTAAAATGGTAATGCTATCCAAAGTGATTGTCTTAGTTATCTAGTGCTGCTATAATAGAAATACCACAAGTGGATGGCTTTAACAAACAGAAACTTATTCTCTCACTGTCTAGGAGGCTAGAAGTCCAAATTCAGGATGCCATCTCCAGGGAGAGGCTTTCTCTCTCTGTCAGCTCTGGGGAAAGGTCCTTGTCATTAATCTTCTACTGGCCTAGGAGCTTCACAGTGCAGAGACTCGGCCCAAAGGACATGGTCCAGTCCCAACACTTCTTTCTTGATGGCATGAGGTCCCTCTCCTCTGCTCACTTCTTTCTCTTTTTATCTTTTGTAAGATAAAAGGTGATGCAGGCCACACCCCAGTGAAACTCTCTTATGTTGGATCAGGGTTGTGACCTAAGTAAGGGTGCTGCATCCCACCTTAATCCTCTTCGACATAACTTTATCTTGCCTCATTAGCCACAGGAAGAGATTAGGATTTACAACACATAGGAAAATTACATCAGATCACAAAATGAAGGACAATCACACAATACTGGGAATCATGGCCTAGCCAAGTTGATACATATTTTTGGGGAACACAATTCAATTCATAACATTCCACCATTTGGTCCCCAAAAATTCATGTCCTTCCCAAACATAAAACACATTCACTCCATCATATCATGGCAAAAGTCTTAAATGAACTCCAAGTCCAATATCTCCTGTGGCAAATTTCCTCTTCATCTGTGAAATCTAGAATACAAATTACAATGGTGTAACAGTCACAAGGTAGACACTTCCATTACAAATGGGAGAAATTGTAGGGAAAGAAGGGATGACAGAAACTGAAGGAAAGACAGGCACTAAGAAAGTCAAAAAAACCATCGGAACAATTTATATATTACCTCTCAAGTCTTAAAAATAATCCTCTGTTCTCTCAGACCATTTGGGCAATGGTCCTGCCATCCAGACTCTGGATTTTGGTCATGCTTTCTGGATTCTGGGTTGAGACCCCCTCTGCCTTGGGCTTCAACTCTGCCCTCCAGGCTTACTGGAATGGCAACTCTGCTCCCTCAGATTTGGGTGACCCCATTCTCCTAGTCCATCTGATTGGTAGCCCCACCCCCTCAGCTCTGGGAGGCCTGCTCCTCTGCCCTTTGGGGCAGTGGATCTGATTGACACTCATGAAAGGCAGCCCCACACTCTAGGACTGAGATGGTGAAAAGCTGACTTTTTGAAATCTAGGAGGCTGTATAGCTTCCCTTACATTGGATCAGGGCTGTGATCTGAGTAAGGGTGTTGCATCCCACCGTAATCCTCTTTAATATAGCTTAATCTTGCCTCATTAACCACAGGCAAAGATTAGGGTTTACAACGCTTAGGAAAATTATATCAGATCATAAAATGAAGGCCAACCACACAATACTGGGAATCACAGCCTAGCCAAGTTGACACATATTGTGGGAGGACACAATTCAATCCATGAAAATGATCTAAAAATTCAATGCATTCACTGTCAAAATCCCCATGACCTTTTTTGCCAAAATAGAAAAACACATGCTAAAATTCATATGTAATTTCAAGAAACTCTGTATAACAAAAACAATCTTTAGAAAGAAAAAAAAAAAAAGGAGGAGGGGTTCACCACTGCTAATTTCAAAATTTACCACAAAGCTATAGTGATCCAAACATCCAACTGGCATAAGAAAAAAACACTTAGACCAAAAGAAAATAATACAGAGTCCCAAAATAAACCCTCACATATTTTGTCAACAGATTTTCCACAAAATGTGCCAAGATCGTTCAATAGGGAAAGGACGGTTTTTGTTTTGTTTTTAACAAATGCTGCTAGGAAAAATTGAATATCCACATGCAAAGAAATAAAGTTGGACCCTTACTTTAAAACATATACAAAAATTAACTCAAAATGGATCCAAAAACCTAAATTTAAGAGCTTAAACTATAATACTCTTAGAAGAAATCCAGGGTGAAAAGATTAATAACTTTGCATTTGGCAATCATCCCTTAAATACAACACCAAAAGCACGAGCAACAACAACAAAAAATTGAACTTCATTAAAATTAAAAACTTTTGTGCATCAAAGGCCACTATCATAAGAGTAAAAGACAAAAGACAGCCCAAAGATATCCTTTGTCTCTTACTTTCATGATAGTGGCCTTTGGTGTGTGTGTGTGTGTGTGTGTGTGTGCCCATTAGTTTACCTTCTCTGGAGAAATTTCTATTCAAGTCTGTTGCCCATATTTTAATTGGATTGTTTTTTGTTGTTTTTGAATTGTAGAAGTAATAAGGATGGAACAGTGTTTTGTTCTGTTGTACACAGGGTTGCAACGAGTCAGAACCGACTTGACAGCACGTAAAAACAATGATTTATATATATACATACAAAAATCAGTTGCGGAGGCGGGGCCAAGATGGCGGACTAAGTAGACGCTACCTCGGATCCCTCTTGCAACAAAGACTCGGAAAAACAAGTGAATCGATCACATACATAACAATCTACAAACGCTGAACAACAAACACAAGTTTAGAGATGGAGAACGAACAAATACAGGGAAGCAGCAACTGTTTTCAGAGCCTGGAGCCAGCATACCAGTCAGGTAACCTTCGGCTCCCAATTTAGGGCAGAGCCCAGGGGAGCGGCGGCACAAACAAGGGGCCCAGCCCTAGCCCCCGAACTCACTCCGGGAGGGGGCCCAACCAGTTCACTCAGGCGGCGTGGTGACGCAGCCGGTGGGAGAAGTCCCTGGGAGGCAGCGACTGGTCTTGGAGCGGGGAGAGCAGCGTCCCAGCTGGGAAAGGCGGTCACAGCACAAGCACGGGGAGTTGCTCCACCCACCTGAACTAACCCCAGGAGGGGGCCCAGCCAGTTCGCGGGAGCGGCACGGCGACACAGCTGGCGGGACAAGAAGTCCCCGGGAGGCAGCGACTGATTTTGGAGTCGAGAGTGCACTGTCCCAGCAGGGGAACCTTGACGTTGGGCGTGGGGTTGGCAGCGGAGGATCTGACCGTGACTTCATTGGGCCAGACCCCCCAGGGGCAATCTCCACACAGCCAGCACACATAGGCGATGCGCCCACAGGAATCTCAGATATAATAGTCATTCCAAGCAAGACAAGCAACTCTGGCTATATTCTGAAGTGCTACTCTCCTATCTCTCTGATCCCTCCCCCACCCTCCCCAGGCAGCTTCATTAACAACCGAGTTGCCTGAGCCAGAGGGAGAACTCTGATAGGGATCTGACTGCATTTTTTTTTTAGTGGATTTTCTGGAAAAACTAGTTTCTCAGTGATGGCTCAGAGACAGCAGTCCATATCAAAGCACATAAAGAAGCAGACCATGACAGCTTCTCCAACCCCCCAAACAAAAGAATCAAAATCTTTCCCAAATGAAGATACAATCCTGGAATTATCAGATACAGAACATAAAAAACTAATTTACAGAATGCTTCAAGACATCACAAACGAAATAAGGCAAACTGCAGAAAAAGCCAAGGAACACACTGATAAAACAGTTGAAGAACTCAAAAAGATTATTCAAGAACATAGTGGAAAAATTAATAAGTTGCAAGAATCCATAGAGAGATAGCATGTAGAAATCCAAAAGATTAACAATAAAATTACAGAATTAGACAACGCAATAGAAAGTCAGAGGAGCAGACTCGAGCAATTAGAATGCAGACTGGGACATCTGGAGGACCAGGGAATTAACACCAACGTAGCTGAAAAAAAAAAAAAAACAGATAAAAGAATTAAAAAAAATGAAGAAACCCTAAGAATCATGTGGGACTCTATCAAGAAGGATAACTTGCCTGTGATTGGAGTCCCAGAACAGGGAGGGAGGACAGAAAACACAGAGAAAATAGTTGAAGATCTCCTGACAGAAAACTTCCCTGACATCATGAAAGACGAAAGGATATCTATCCAAGATGCTCATCGAACCCCATTTAAGATTGATCCAAAAAGAAAAACACCAAGACATATTATCATCAAACTTGCCAAAACCAAAGCTAAAGAGAAAATTTTAAAAGCAGCCAGGGAGAAAAGAAAGGTCACCTTCAAGGGAGAATCAATAAGTTCAGACTACTCAGCAGAAACCATGCAGTCAAGAAGGGAATGGGACGACATATAGAGAGCACTGAAGGAGAAAAACTGCCAGCCAAGGATCATATATCCAGCAAAACTCTCTCTCAAATATGAAGGTGAAGTTAAAATCTTTACAGATAAACACAAGTTTAGAGAATTTGCAAAAACCAAACCAAAGCTACAAGAAATACTAAAGGATATTCTTTGGTCAGAAAACCAATAATATCAGACACCAGCACAATACAAGGTCACAAAACAGAACATCCTGATATCAACTCAAATAGGGAAATCACAAAAAAAAAAAAAAAATTAAGATTAATTAAAAAAAAATACACATAACAGGGAATCATGGAAGTCAATTGGTAAAAAATCACAATAATCAAAAAGAGGGACTAAATACAGGAGGCATTGAACTGACAGATGGAGAGTGATACAAGGCAATATAGAACAATACAAGTTAGGTTTTTATTTAGAAAAATAGGGGTAAATAATAAGGTAACCACAAAAAGGTATAACGACTCCATAACTCAAGATAAAAGCCAAGAAAAACGTATCGACTCAACTAACATAAAGTCAAACCCTATGAAAATGAGGATCTCACAATTTACAAAGAAAAATGCCTCAGCACAAAAAAGTATGTGGAAAAATGAAATTGTCAACAACACACATGAAAAGGCATCAAAATGACAGCACTAAAAACTTATTTATCTATAATTACACTGAATGTAAATGGACTAAATGCACCAATAAAGAGACAGAGAGTCACGGACTGGATTAAGAAACACGATCCATCTATATGCTGCCTACAAGAGACACACCTTAGACTTAGAGACACAAACAAACTAAAACTCAAAGGATGGAAAAAATATATCAAGCAAACAATAAGCAAAAAAGAAGAGGAGTAGCAATATTAATTTCTGACAAAATAGAGTTTAGACTTAAATCCACTACAAAGGATAAAGAAGGACACTATATAATGATAAAAGGGACAATTGATCAGGAAGACATAACCATATTAAATATTTATGCACCCAATGACAGGGCTGCAAGATACATAAATCAAATTTTAACAGAATTGAAAAGTGAGATAGACATCTCCACAATTATAGTAGGAGACTTCAACACACCACTTTCGGAGAAGGAAAGGACATCCAGTAAGAAGCTCAATAGAGACACGGAAGACCTACTTACAACAATCAACCAACTTGACCTCATTGACTTATACAGAACTCTCCACCCAACTGCTGCAAAGTATACTTTTTTTTCTAGTGCACATGGAACATTCTCTAGAATAGACCACATATTAGGTCATAAAACAAACCTTTGCAGAGTCCAAAACATCGAAATATTACAAAGCATCTTCTCAGACCAAAAGGCAATAAAAGTAGAAATCAATAACAGAAAAACTAGGGAAAAGAAATCAAATACTTGGAAACTGAACAATACCCTCCTGAAAAAAGACTGGGTTATAGAAGACATCAAGGAGGGAATAAGGAAATTCATAAAATGCAACAAGAATGAAAATACTTCCTATCAAAACCTCTGGGACACAGCAAAAGCAGTGCTCAGAGGCCAATGTATATCGATAAATGCACACATACAAAAAGAAGAAAGAGCCAAACGCAGAGAACTGTCCCTACAACTTGAACAAATAGAAACTGAGCAACAAAAGAATCCATCAGGCACCAAGAGAAAACAAATAATAAAAATTAGAGCTGAACTAAATGAATTAGAGAACAGAAAAACAATTGAAAGAATTAACAAAGCCAAAAGCTGGTTCTTTGAAAAAATTAACAAAATTGATAAACCATTGGCTAAACTGACTAAAGAAATACAGGAAAGGAAACAAATAACCCGAATAAGAAGCAAGAAGGACCACAACAGAACCAAATGAAATTAAAAGAATCATTTCAGATTACTACGAAAAATTGTACCCTAACAAATTTGAAAACCTAGAAGAAATGGATGAATTCCTGGAAAAACACTACCCACCTAAACTAACACATTCAGAAGTAGAACAACTAAATAGACCCATAACAAAAAAAGAGATTGAAACGGTAATCAAAAAACTCCCAAAAACAAAAAACCCTGGCCCGGATGGCTTCACTGCAGAGTTCTACCAAACTTTCAGAGAAGAGTTAACACCACTACTACTGAAGGTATTCCAAAGCATAGAAAATGACGGAATACTACCCAACTCATTCTATGAAGCCACCATCTCCCTGATACCAAAACCAGGTAAAGACATTACAAAAAAAGAAAATTGCAGACCTATATGCCTCATGAACATAGATACAAAAATCCTCAACAAAATTCTAGCCAATAGAATCCAACAACACATCAAAAAAATAATTCACCATGATCAAGTGGGATTTATACCAGGTATGCAAGGCTGGTTTAATATCAGAAAAACCATTAATGTAATCCATCACATAAATAAAACAAAAGACAAAAACCACATGATCTTATCAATTGATGCAGAAAAGGCATTTGACAAAGTCCAACACCCATTTATGATAAAAACTCTCACCAAAATAGGAATTGAAGGAAAATTCCTCAACATAATAAAGGGCATCTATGCAAAGCCAACAGCCAATATCACTCTAAATGGAGAGAACCTGACAGCATTTCCCTTGAGAACGGGAACCAGACAAGGATGCCCTTTATCACCGCTCTTATTCAACATCGTACTTGAAGTCCTAGCCAGGGCAATTAGGCTAGACAAAGAAATAAAGAGTATCCGGATTGGCAAGGAGGAAGTAAAGTTATCACTATTTGCAGATGACATGATTATATACACAGAAAACCCTAAGGAATCCTCCAGAAAACTACTGAAACTAATAGAAGAGTTTGGCAGAGTCTCAGGTTATAAAATAAACATACAAAAATCACTTGGATTCCTCTACATCAACAAAAAGAACATCGAAGAGGAAATAACCAAATCAATACCATTCACAGTAGCCCCCAAGAAGATAAAATACTTAGGAATAAATCTTACCAAGGATGTAAAAGACCTATACAAAGAAAACTACAAAGCTCTACTACAAGAAATTCAAAAGCTCATACTTAAGTGGGAAAACATACCTTGCTCATGGATAGGAAGACTTAACATAGTAAAAATGTCTATTCTACCAAAAGCCATCTATACATATAACGCGTAAAAATGTCTATTCTACCAAAAGCCATCTATACATATAACGCACTTCCGATCCAAATTCCAATGTCATATTTTAAGGGGATAGAGAAACAAATCACCAGTTTCATATGGAAGGGAAAGAAGCCTCGGATAAGCAAAGGATTACTAAAAAAGAAGAAGAAAGTGGGAGGCCTCACTCTACCTGATTTCAGAAGCTAGTGTACAGCCACAGTAGTCAAAACAGCCTGGTACTGGTACAACAACAGGCACATAGACCAATGGAACAGAATTGAGAACCCAGATATAAATCCATCCACGTATGAGCAGCTGATATTTGACAAAGGCCCAGTGTCAGTTAATTGGGGAAAAGATAGTCTTTTTAACAAATGGTGCTGGCATAACTGGATATCCATTTGCAAAAGAATGAAACAGGACCCATACCTCACACCATGCACAAAAACTACCTCCAAGTGGATCAAAGACCTAAACATAAAGACTAAAACGATAAAGATCATGGAAGAAAAAATAGGGGCAACTCTAGGAGCCCTAATACAAGGCATAAACAGAATACAAAACATTACCAAAAATGATGAAGAGAAACCCGATTACTGGGAGCTCCTAAAAATCAAACACCTATGCTCATGTAAAGACTTCACCGAAAGAGTAAAAAGACCACCTACAGACTGGGAAAGAATTTTCAGCTATGACATCTCCGACCAGCACCTGATCTCTAAAATCTACATGATTCTGTCAAAACTCAACCACAAAAAGACAAACAACCCAATCAAGAAGTGGGCAAAGGATATGAACACACATTTCACTAAAGAAGATATTCAGGCAGCCAACAGATACTTGAGAAAATGTTCTCGATCATTAGCCATTAGAGAAATGCAGATTAAAACTACGATGAGATGCCATGTCACTCCAACAAGGCTGGCATTAATCCAAAAAACACAAAATAATAAATGTTGGAGAGGCTGCGGAGAGATTGGAACTCTTATACACTGCTGGTGGGAATGTAAAATGGTACAACCACTTTGGAAATCTATCTGGCGTTATCTTAAACAGTTAGAAATAGAACTACCATACAACCCAGAAATCCCACTCGTCGGAATATACCCTAGAGATACAAGAGCCTTCACACAAACAGATATATGCACACCCATGTTTATTGCAGCTCTGTTTACAATAGCAAAAAGCTGGAAGCAACCAAGGTGTCCGTCAATGGATGAATGGGTAAATAAATTGTGGTATATTCACACAATGGAATACTACGCATTGATAAAGAACAGTGACGAATCTGTGAAACATTTCATAACATGGAGGAACCTGGAAGGCATTATGCTGAGCGAAATTAGTCAGAGGCAAAAGGACAAATATTGTATAAGACCACTATTATAAGATCTTGAGAAATAGGAAAAACTGAGAAGAACATATACTTTTGTGGTTACGAGGGGGGGAGGGAGGGAGGGAGGGAGAGGGTTTTTTATTGATTAATCAGTAGACAAGGACTGCTTTAGGTGAAGGGAAAGACAACACTCAATACATGGAAGGTCAGCTCAATTGGACTGGACCAAAAGCAAAGAAGTTTCTGGGATAAAATGAATGCTTCAAAGGTCAGCGGAGCAAGGGCGGGGGTCTGGGGAACATGGTTTGAGGGGACTTCTAAGTCAATTGGCAAAATAATTCTAGTATGAAAACATTCTGCATCCCACTTTGAAATGTGGCATCTGGGGTCTTAAATGCTTACAAGCGGCCATCTAAGATGCATCAATTGGTCTCAACCCACCTGGAGCAAAGGAAAATGAAGAACACCAAGGTCACTGGACAACTAAGAGCCCAAGAGACAGAAAGGGCCACATGAACCAGAGACCTACATCATCCTGAGACCAGAAGAACTAGTTGGTGCCCAGCCACAATCGATGACTGCCCTGACAGGGAGCACAACAGAGAACTCCTGAGGGAGTGGGAGATCAGTGGGATGCAGACCCCAAATTCTCATAAAAATACCATACTTAATGGTCTGACTGAGACTAGAGGAATCCCGGCGGCCATGCTCCCCAGACCTTCTGTTGGCACAGGACGGGAACCATCCCCGAAGACAACTCATCAGACATGAAAGGGACTGGTCAGCGGGTGGGAGAGAGATGCTGATGAAGAGTGAGCTAATTATATCAGGTGGACACTTGAGATTGTGTTGGCATCTCTTGTCTGGAGGGGGGATGGGAGGATAGAGAGAGAGGGAAGCTGGCAAAATTGTCACGAAAGGAGAGACTGAAAGGGCTAACTCAATAGGGGGAGAGCAAGTGGGAGTACGGAGTAAGATGTATATAAACTTATATGTGACAGACTTATTGGATTTGTAAAAGTTCACTTGAAGCTTAATAAAAGTTAAAAAAAAAATCAGTTGCGTTCCTCTACACCAACAAAAGAACATCGAAGAGGAAATCACCAAATCAATACCATTTACAGTAGCCCCTAAGAAGATAAAATACTGAGGAATAAATCTTATCAGAGATGTAAAAGTCTTATACAAAGAAAACTACAAAACACTACTGCAAGAAACCAGAAGAGACCTACATGAGTGGAAAAACATACCTTGCTCATGGATAGGAAGACTGAACATTGTAAAAACGCCTATTCTACCAAAGGTGATCTATAGATACAATGCAATTCCAATCCAAATTCCAACAGCGCTTTTTTATGAGATGGAGAAACAAATCACCCACTTCATATGGAAGGGAAAGAGGCCCCGGATAAGTAAAGCATTACTGAAAAAGAAGAACAAAGTGGGAGGCCTCACACTACCTGATTTTAGAACCTATTACACCACCATAGTAGTCAAAACAGCCTGGTACTGGTATGACAACAGATACATAGACCAATGGAACCGAAATGAGAATCCAGACATAAATCCATCCACATATGAGCAGCTGATATTTGACAAAGGCCCAAAGTCAGTTAAATGGGGAAAAGACAGTCTTTTTAACAAATGGTGCTGGCATAACTGGGTATCCATCTGCAAAAAAATGAAACAAGATCCATACCTCACAGCATGCACAAAAACTAACTCCAAGTGGATCAAAGACCTAAACATAAAGACTAAAACAATAAAGATCGTGGAAGAAAAAATAGGGAGAATGTTAGGAGCCCTAATACATGTTATACACAGTACCCAAAACATTACTAACAATGCAGAAGAAAAACTAGGTAACTGGGAGCTCTTGAAAATGAAACACCTATGCTCATCCAAAGACTTCACCAAAACAATAAAAGATTACCTACAGATTGGGAAAAAGTTTTTGGCTATGACAGTTCCGATCAGCACCTAATCTCTAAAATCTACATGATACTGCAAAAACTCAACTACAAAAAGACAAAAAACCCAATTAAGAAATGGGCAAAAGATATGAACAGACACTTCACTAAAGAAGACATTCAGGTAGCTAACAGATATATGAGGAAATGCTCACGGTCCTTAGCCATTAGAGAAATGCAAATCAAAACCACAATGAGATCTCATCTCACTCCAACAAGGCTGGCATTAATTCAAAACACACAAAATAATAAATGTTGGAAAGGTTGTGGAGAGACTGGAACACTTATACACTACTGTTGGGAATGTCAAATGGTACAACCACTTTGGAAATGGATTTGGTGCTTCCTTAAAAAGCTAGAAATAGAACTACCATAACAAAAAAAAATCAAACCTGTTGCTGTCGAGTCGGGTCTGACTCATAGCGACCTTATAGTGACCCTATACAATCCAGCAGTTCCACTTCTTAGAATATGTCCTAGAGAAATAAGAGCCTTTACACGAACAGATATATGCACACTCATGTTCATTGCAGCACTGTTTACAATAGCAAAAAGATGGAAGCAACCAAGGTGCCCATCAACAGATGAATGGATAAATAGAATATGGTATATTCACACAAAGGAATACTATGCATCGATAAAGAACAGTGATGAGCCTGTGAAACATTTCATAACATGGAGAAGTATGGAAGGCATCATGCTGAGTGAAATTAGTCAGTTGCAAAAGGACAAATATTGTATAAGACCACTATTATAGAACTCAAGAAATAGTTTAAACAGAGAAGAAAATATTCTTTGATGGTTACGAGAGAGGGGAGGAAGGGAGAGTAGAAGAGGGGTATTCACTAATTAGCTAGTAGATAAGAACTACTTTAGATGACGGGAAAGAGAACACACAATACAGGAGAGGTCAGCACAACTGGACTAAACCAAAAGCAAAGAAGTTTCCTGAATAAACTGAATGCTTTGAAGGCCAGCTTTGCAGGGGTGGGATTTGGGGACCGTGGTTTCAGGGGACATCTAAGTCAATTGGCATAATAAAATCTATTAAGAAAACATTCTGCTTCCCACTTTGGAGAGTGGTGTCTGGGGTCTTAAATGCTAGCAAGCGGCCATCTAAGATGCATCAATTGGTCTCAACCCTCCTGGAGCAAAGGAGAATGAAGAACACCAAAGACACAAGGTAATAATGAGCCCAAGAGACAGAAAGGGCCACATAAACCAGAGACTACATCAGCCTGAGACCAGAAGAAGTAGATGGTGCCCGGCTACAATCAATGATTGCCCTGACAGGGAATACAACGGAGCACCCCTGAGGGAGCGGGAGAGCAATGGGATGCAGACCCCAAATTCATGTAAAAAGACCAGACTTAACAGCCTGACTAATACTAAAAGGACCCCAGTGTTCATCGTCCTCAGACCTTCTGTTAGCCCAAGGCAGGAACCACTCCCAAAGCCAACTCTTCACACAGGGATTGGACTGGACAACGGGAGAGAAAATGATACTGGCGAAGAATGAGCTTCTTGGATCAAGTAGACACATGAGACTATGTTGGCATCTCCTGTCTGGAGGGGAGATGAGAGGGCAGAGGAGGTCAGCAGGTGGCCAAATGGGCATGAAAAGAGAGAGTGGAGAGAAGGTGTGTGCTTTCTTATTAGGGGGAGAGCAATTAGGAATATATAGCAAGGTGTATATAAATTTTTGTATGAGAGACTGACTTGATTTGTAAACTTTCACTTAAAGCACAGTAAAAATTTTAAAAAATTATGGACATTAAGGGTAATTCTGATGAGGGCTCATAAAAAATTGAGAATCACAAGGAAATCTTCTGTCACCATGAAGAGAATGTGGCTAGAAATGTAGACGTTTAATATGCTTCTGATGAAGCTTAAAAAAATGATGAAAACATCATTGGATACTGGAGGAAAGCTGATTCCTGTTAGAAAGTGCAACGAACTTGTCTGAATTATGTTTAAATATTTTGTGGAAAGTAGAGCTTCAAAGAGCTTTAAAAAGTACATCACATGTACAAACAACTTGAAAGCTTCCAGTACGCTCTTTGACTGAGAAAACACCGGATGGATTTGCCCATATTAATGCATAAAGCCCAGAGAGTTATCTTGGTTTTGAAAGTACACCGTGTGTAACGAGGACATAAAAGTTCTCAACACAATATACAATTTCTCCCATTCAAGTTTTCCTGATTATCAAAGTGCACTTTGTGTTACAATGAAGGGAAAGTTCCCAATACATTCTTTGACTTAGAAAACACTACACAGATTCTCCCATTCAAGAACATGAAATCAAGAGTGTTATATATTTATATATTTAGTTCAGGAGATTTCTAGGTGAAATCTTGAAGTGAAGCATGGCTTAATGTATGTCTCTGGATGGAACAAACAGCTTGTGCTTTACTATTAACTGATGGATTTGGAGTTCAAATCTACCCAGAGACACCATGGAAGAAGGGCCTGACAAGCTACTTCCAGAGGATTACAGCCATTGAAAACCCTATGGAGTGCAGTTCTACTCTGACACACACAGGGTCACCACGAGCCAGAGTCAACACAAATGCAATGGATTTGGATTAGTTTTACAGTAAAACTCAGGAGGAAAGAGAGATTGAGAAATGAATTGTGCAAAAGAAATCATAACTTGAAGATTTGGAAAATTCTACTGTAAAAATTAAGATAACTTGCCCTGAGAAGAACACTAAGTGTGTGACTATAGAACCATTTGCTGCAGACATTAGGCCTGTGACCTATGGACCCAATAAAACATCCCAACAGAAACAGTATCAGCTTGAGGGGACAGAGACAGGAGAAAATGAAGCAAAGCTGTCCAATTACAAGAATGCTACATGGACAGGCAGGGCCAAGATGGCTGACTAGGTAGAAGCTACCTCGGATCCCTCTTGCAACAAAGACTTGGAAAAACAAGTGAATCAATCACATACATGACGATCTACAAACCCTGACCATCAAACACACAGATCTAAAGAGTTGACCTGAGTGACAGGGGAGTGAAAAACTGTGCCCTGAAGCAGCGACCGCCTCTGGAACCTGTGTCCGGCTCCACAGTCTTGAGCCCTCGCTGATCTCGGGTGCTGAGTGGCGGGGCTGATTGTGGCTTCCTGAGGAGGGACAGGCACGGGACACAGACCTAACCCCTAGCTCCCTGGGGTAACCTCGGTAGAGACTCAGCCAGCGCCAGAAGACTGCACACTGATGCAGCTGATGAAAGAATGAGCAACCACGGGGAAGGAGTGACGGTTTTCGGAGCGTGGAGCCAGCGTCCCAGTCAGAAAAACCTTGGCGCTGGGCTTTGGACTGGGCACAGGGGAGCTGAGCACAACTTCCTGAGGTGGCGCAAACACAAGATGCACCCTTAGCCCCCTGAAGTGACCTTGGGGGAAGATCAGCCAGTGCATGCAGGCAGTGCAGCAATGTGGCTGAAAGAGAAGAAGTCACCGCAAGCCAGCAACTGGTTTTGGAGCCTGGAGTCCGGTGTCCCAGCCAGGGTACCTTGGCACTGGGTTTTGGTCTGGGAGCAGAGGAGCTGACCATGGCTTCTGAGACAGCACAAACACGGGACGCGGGCCTGACCCTCAGGAGCAATCTCAACCCAGCCAGCCACAGGCTACATGCCCCTTGGGAATCTCAAATAAAACAGTCATCACCAACTAAGAAAATTAACTTTGTCTATAATGCTGGATGCTACTCTCTCCTATCTATCTGATCCCTCCCCTCCCTGCCCCAGGTGGCTTCCTTCACATTGGAATTTCCTGGGCCAGGGAGTGAAGTGCTCTGCAGTTTTTTTTTTTTTTTTTTTCTTTTCCTAACCCATTCTCCTCACCTGTGAGAAGCAGCTACTAAAAATTCAGGAACAAAAAATACTTCCCTAACTTCCCTAAATTGTAATAAAAATACAGAACCAGCTCCAGGCAAGCATATGAGATCCACAGCCTTTGGCTTTCATCCCTACAGGGAACAAGGTGGCTATTATAATGCAAAGGCAATTCTGATAGAGATCTGACTGTAAGTGTTTTAGTGGATCACTGGAAAGACAAGTTTTCCAGGTCTGATATCTCTACCTATTAAACAGAGCCCTCACTGATCCACAACGGGGAACTGAGGGCTGAAGCTCAACCCAAACCACCTAGCCACCTGCCATAGGGGTCTGAGGATAATGATACCTACCAGTCTTTAGAGGTACATGCATTGGGTGCCTAAGGTGCAGTTGCAGAGCCCACCCACAAAAGTGCATTAGGAATAGAGACACACCTACCTCACTGGCATGTGAGGAAAGGCTGTCAACATCCTGCCTCCCTGGAGTGTCACCCCCTGCTGCTACTAGAATCTGGTGCACACAATTGTCACCACTACTCCTCTAAGTTAATAGGTGACAGTCTATACCACACACTTGGTGACCCAAAATCAGAACACCTAAGCTGATTCTATTCAAGGATAATGAATGGACTCTTAGGCTTATATATCTGGCAACAGCCCAAACCAGCTGGTAATAGGACATAAGTGATTCAAAGGCTACAATGATCAAGACAGCACAATCTAGTAGCCCATCTGTGTATATTGAAAGAAAACAAAACAAGATAAGACTCAGTGACCAAATATAAAATAAACCATTACAATATCTTATAGATGGCTCAGAGACAGCAGTTGATATCAAACCACATAAAGAAGCAGACCATGATTGCTTCTACAACACCCCAAATTAAAGAATCAAAATCTTTCCCAAATGAAGATACAATTCTGGAATTCCCAGATGCCGAATATAACAAAATAATATACAGAATGTTTCAAGACATCAGGAATGACCTCAGAAATGAAATGAGGCACTCTACTGAAAAAGCCAAGGAACACACTGATAAAGCAGTTGAAGAAATAAAAAAATTATTCAAGAACATAGTGGAAAAATTAATAAGCTGCAAGAATCCATAGAGAGACAGCATTCGGAAATCCAAAAGATTAACAGTAAAATTACAGAATTAGACAACTCAATAGGAAGTCAGAAGAGCAGAATTGAGCAGTTGGAATGCAGAGTGGGGGAGCTGGAGGATAAGGCAATTGACACCAATACAGTTGAAGAAAAACCAGATAAAAGAATTAAAAAAAAATGAAGAAACCCTAAGAATCCTGTGAGACTCTATCAAGAAGAATAACTTACGTGTGACTGGAGTTCCAGAACAGGGAGGGATAACAGAAAATACAGAGACAATAGTTGAAGATCTGTTGGCAGAAAACTTCCCGGACATCATGAAAGACGAAAGGATATCTATCCAAGATGCTCATCAAACCCCATATAAGATTGATCCAAAAAGAAAATCACCAAGGCATATTATCATCAAACTTGCCAAAATCAAAGATAAAGAGAAAATTTTAAAAGCAGCCAGGGATAAAAGAAAAGTCTCTTAACAAGGGGAATCAATAAGAATAAGTTCAGACTACTCAGCAGAAACCATGCAGTCAAGAAAGCAATGGGATGACATATAGAGAGCACTGAAGGAGAAAAACTGCCAGCCAAGGATCATATATCCAGCAAAACTCTCTCTCAAATATGAAGGTGAAGTTAAAATCTTTACAGATAAACACAAGCTTAGAGAATTTGCAAAAACCAAACCAAAGCTACAAGAATTATTAAAAGAAATTGGTCAGAAAATCAATAATATCAGATAACAACACAACACAAGGTCAGAGAACAGAGCATCCTGATATCAACTCAAATAGGGAAATCACAAATACAAATTAAGATTAATTTAAAAAAGAAAACAATGCTCAAAAAAGGGAATCATTGAAGTCATTATGTAAAAGATCACAATAATCAAAAAGAGGGACTAAATACAGGAGGCATAGATCTTCCATATGGAGAGGAAAACAAGGTGATATAGGATGATACAAGTTACATTTTTACTTAGAAAAATAGGGGTAAATATTAAGGTAAACACAAAGAGGTCTAACAATTCCATAACTCAAAATAAACACCAAGAAAAACATAACGACTCAGCAAACATAAATTCAACTGCTATGAAAATGAGGAACACACAATTTACAAAGAAAAATGTCTCAGCACAAAAAAGTAAGTGGAAAAATGAAATTGTTAACAACACACATAAAAAGGCATCAAAATGACAGCACTAAACTCATACTTACCTATAATTATGCTGAATGTAAATGGACTAAATGCACCAATTAAGAGACAGAGAGTCTCAGCCTGGATAAAGAAACACGATCTGTCTATATGCTGCCTACAAGAGACACACCTTAGACTTAGAGACAAAAACGAACTAAAACTCAAAGGATGGAAAAAAATATATCAAGCAAACAACAATCAAAAAAGAGCAGGAGTGGCAATATTAATTTCTGACAAATAGAATTTAAAGCTAAATCCACCACAAAGGATAAAGAAGGACACTACATAATGTTTAAAGGGACAATTGACCAGGAAGATATAACCATATTAAATATTTATGTATCCCATGACAGGGCTGCAAGATACATGCAACAAACTTTAACATAACTGAAAAGTGAGATAGACACCTCCACAATTATAGTAGGAGACTTCAACACACTACTTTTGGAGAAGGATAGGATTTCCAGTAAGAAGCTCAATAGAGACATGGAACACCTAATTACAACAATCAACCAACTTGACCTCATAGACTTATACAGAACACTCCACCTAACAGCTGCAAAGTATACCTTTTTTCTAGTGCACACAGAACATTCTCTAGAATAGATCACATATTAGGTCATAAAACAAACCTTTGCAGAATTCAAAACATTGAAATATTACAAAGCATCTTCTCAGATAACAAGGCCATAAAAGTACAAATGAATAACAGAAAAATCAGGGAAAAGAAACCAAATACTTGGAAACTGAACAATACCCTCCTGAAAAAAGACTGGGTTATAGAAGACATTAAGGAGGGAATAAAGAAATTCATAGAATGCAATGAAAATGAAAACAGTTCCTATCAAAACCTCTGGAACACAGCAAAAGCAGCGCTCAGAGGTCAATTTATATCGATAAATGCACATATACATGAAGAAGAAAGAGCCAGAATCAGAGAACTGTCCCTACAACTTGAACAAATAGAAAGCAAGCAACTAAAGAATCCATCAGGCACCAGAAGAAAACAAATATTAAAAATTAGAGCTGAACTAAATGAATTAGAGAACAGAAAAACAATCAAAAGAATTAACAAAGCCAAAAGCTGGTTCTTTGAAAAAATTAACAAAATTGATAAACCATTGGCCAGATTGACTAAAGAAATACAGGAAAGGAAACAAATAACTCAAATAAGAAATGAGATGGGCCGTATCACAACAGGGCCAACTGAAATTAAAAGAATCATATCAGAATATTATGAAAAATTGTACTCTAACAAATTTGCAAACCTAGAAGAAATGGATGAATTCCTAGAAAAACACTACCTACCTAAACTAACACAATCAGAAGTAGAACAACTAAATAGACCTATAACAAAAAAAGAGATTGAAAAAGTAATCAAAAAACTCCCAAAAATAAAAGCCCTGGCCCGAACGTCTTCACTACAGAGTTCTACCAAACTGTCAGAGAAGAGTTAAGACCACTACTACTAAAGGTATTTCAAAGCATAGAATATGATGGAATACTACCTAACTCATTCTGTGAAGCCAGAATATCCCTGATAGCAAAACTAGGTAAAGACACCACAAAAAAAAGAGAAAATTACAGACCTATATTCCTCATGAACATAGATGCAAAAATCCTCAACAAAATTCTAGCCAATAGAATTCAACAACATATCAAAAAAATAATCCACCACGACCAAATGGGATTTATACCAGGTATGCAAGTTTTTTTTTATGCAAGGTTGGTTCGATATTAGAAAAACCATTAATGTAATCCACCATATAAATAAAACAAAAGACAAAAACCACATGATCTTATCAATTGATGCAGAAAAGGCATTTGACAAAGTCCAACACCCATTCATGATAAAAACTCTCAGCAAAATAGGAACTGAAGGAAAATTCCTCAACATAATAAAGGGCATCTATACAAAGCCAAACAGCCAACATCATTTTTTTTTTATACAAAGCCAACAGCCAACATCATTCTAAATGGAGAGAGCCTGAAAGTATTTCCCTTGAGAACAGGAACCAGACAAGGGTGCCCTTTATCACCACTTTTATTCAACATTGCGCTAGAGGTCCTAGCTGGAGCAATTAGGCTAGACGAAGAAATAAAGGGCATCCAGATTGCCAAGGAAGGACTAAAATTATCTCTATTTGCAGATGACATGATCTTATACACAGAAAACCCTAAAGAATCCTCAAGAAAACTACTGAAACTAATGGAAGAGTTCAGCAGAGTTTCAGGTTATGAGATAAACATAAAAAATTACTTGGATTCCTCTACATCAACAAAAAGAACATTGAAGAGGAAATAACCAAATCAATACCATTCACAGTAGCCCCCAAGAAGATAAAATACTTAGGAATAAATCTTACCAAAGTTGTAAAAGACCTATACAAAGAAAACTATGAAGTACTAGTGCAAGAAACTAAAAGGGACCTACATAAGTGGAAAAACATACATTGTTCATGGATAGGAAGACTTAACATAATAAAAATGTCTATTCTACCAAAATCCATCTATATATATACAACACACTTCCGATCCAAATTCCAATGACATTTTTTAATGTGATGGAGAAACAAATCACCAACTTCCTATGGAAGGGGAAGAAGCCCCAGATAAGTAAAGCATTACTGAAAAAGAAGAAGAAAGTGGGAGGCCTCACTCTACCTAATTTTAGAACATATTATACAGCCACAGTAGTCAAAACAGCCTGGTATTCGTACAACAACAGGCACATAGACCAATGGAACAGAATTGAGAATCCAGATACAAATCCATCCACATATGAGCAGCTTATATTTGACAAAGGCTCAGTATCAGTTAATTGGGGAAAAGATAGTCTTTTTAACAAATGGTGCTGGCATAACTGGATATCCATTTGCAAAAAAATGAAACAGGACCCATACCTCACACTATGCACAAAAACTAACTCCAAGTGGATCAAAGACCTAAACATAAAGACTAAAATGATAAAGATCATGGAAGAAAAAATAGGGACAACGTTAGGAGCCCTAATACAAGGCATAAACAGAATACAAAACATTACTAAAAATGAAGAAGAGAAACCAGATAACTGGGGGCTTCTAAAAATCAAACACCTATGCTCATCTAAAGACTTCACCAAAAGAGTAAAAAGACCACCTACAGATTGGGAAAAATTTTTCAGCTATGACATCTCTGACCTGTGCCTGATCCCTAAAATCTATATGATTCTGTTAAAACTCAACCACAAAAGGACAAACAATCCAATTAAAAATTGGGCAAAGGATATGAACACGCACTTCTCTAAAGAAGATATTCAGGCGGCTAACAGATCCATGAGAAAATGCTCTTGATCATTAGCCATTAGAGAAATGCAAATTAAAACTCCGATGAGATTCCTCTCACTCCAACAAGGCTGGCATTAATCCAAAAAATACAAAACAATAAATGTTGGAGAGGCTGCGGAGAGTTTGGAACTCTTATACAGTGCTGGTACGAATGTAAAATAGTACAACCACTTTGGAAATCTATCTGGCGTTTCCTTAAAAAGTTAGAAATAGAGCTACCATACGACCCAGAAATCCCACTCCTCGGAATATACCCTAGAGAAATAAGAGCCTTTACACGAACAGATATATGCACACCCATGTTTATTGCAGCACTGTTTACAGTAGCAAAAAGCTGGAAGCAACCAAGGTGTCCGTCAACGGATGAATGGATAAATAAATTATGGTATATTCACAATGGAATACTAGGCATCGATAAAGAACAGTGACGAATCTGTGAAACATTTCATAACATGGAGGAACCTGGAAGGCATTATGCTGAGTGAAATTAGTCAGACGCAAAAAGTCAAATATTGTATAAGACCACCATTATAAGATCTTGAGAAATAGCTTAAACTGAGAAGAGCACATTCTTTTGTGGTTACGAGAGGGGGGAGGGTGAGAGGTGGGAGAGGGTTATTTATTGATAAGATAGTAGATAAAAACTACTTTAGGTGAAGGGAAGGACAATACTCAATACAGTGAAGGTCAGCTCAACTAGACTGGACCAAAAGCAAGGAAGTTTCCTGGATCTTCTGAATGCTTCGAAGGACAGCGGAGCAAGGGTAGGGATTTGGGGACTATGGCTTCAGGGGACATCTAAGTCAATTGGCAAAATAAATTCTATTATGAAAACATTCTGCATCCCACTTTGAAGTGTGGCGTCTGGGGTCTTAAATGTTAACAAGCAGCCGTCTAAGATGCATCAATTGGCCTCAACCCACCTGGATCAAAGGAGAATGAAGAACACCAAGGTCACAAGATAATTATGAGCCCAAGAAACAGAAAGGGCCACATGAACCAGAGACTACATCCTCCTGAGACCAGAAGAACTAGATAGTGCCCGGCCACAACCGATGACTGCCCTGACAGGGAGTACAACAGAGAACCCCTGAGGGAGCAGGAGAACAGTGGGATGCAGACCCCAAATTCTCATAAAAAGACCAGACTTAATGGCCTGACTGAGACTAGAAGAATCCCAGGGTCATGGTCCCCAAACCTTCTGTTGACCCAGGATAGGAACCATTCCTGAAGACAACTCATCAGACATGGAATGGACTGGACAATGGGTTGGAGAGAGATGCTGATGAGGAGTGAGCTACTTGTATCAGGTGGACACTTGAGACTGTATTGACAACTCCTGTCTGGAGGGGAGATGGGAGGGTAGAGAGGGTTAGAAACTGGCAAAACGGTCACGAAAGTAGAGACTGGAAGGAGGGAGCGGGCTGACTCATTAGGGGGAGAGTAAATGAGAGTACGTAGTAAGGTGTATACAAGTTTATATGTGAGAGACTGACTTGATTTGTAAACTTTCACTTAAAGCTCAATAAAAATTATTTTAAAAAACACATGAAAATGTTTACACACACACACAAAAAGAATGCTACATGCAGGAAATAGGTCAATGGAGATACTTGGTTGTGAACATCTGTTGCCCTCCAAGAAAAGAAAAACACCCTACCGGGAGCATTTCAGGGACCAGCATCACTGTCAGAAGGAGTATGTAGGGCAGGGTTGCTGTTTACTAGGTTCCAAAGGGTGGTACTGCCACTTCCTGAAGGCAGGGCTGCCATTCCTGTGGGCTGCGAGAAAGGGACAATTGCCCAAAGTTGAGGGGGATGGAAAGCAGCAACCTGGTGATCTAAGACAAAGAGGAAACCCAGGGCCCAGGATGTGGAGTCACTGCCCTGGTGGACCTGGAGAATGGGGCTATCTAAAGCTGACGGGAAGGGTCACCATCCCAGTATGCCTGGGAAGTGGGGTTGGCTCACAGGGTCGTGAGACCCCATCCAGGCTCTGAAGGGCAGAGCAGGTGTCCAGATGTGCCTGGAGAACAGAGGATTATTTTCAAGCCTTGGAAACTAATGAGATTTGCCCTGCTGTGTTTTGGACTTGTTTGGTGCCGGGAATGGTGGTTGTTATGGGTCAATGTGGCTAGGCTGTGATGCTCAAAGATTTGGCAGGTGCTGTTCCATAATGTAATCACTTTCTATTTTGTGATCCGATGTGAGTTGCCAACCAGTTGAAAGGGGAGTTTCTTTGGGAGTGTAGCCTGCATCTAGTATATAAATGCATATTTTGGCAAAGCTTTATCTTTCTCTTCTCATAGCCTGACCTCTGGTTCTTGGGGTGTAAGCATGTAAAAGTGTCCAGGAAGCCGCCTGACCTGAGGTCTTCAATCAGCTGCTGGAGCTACGGATTTGGAACTTGCCAGCCACCACAATTTTGTGAGCCATTTTCTTGAAGTAAATCTCTCTATATTTATATATATAATATATATATATATATGTCCATTTAACTGGTTTTGCTCCTGCAGAGAACCCAGACTAAGACAGTACTCACGAGCCCTTCTTTCCCTCCAACTTCTCCCTTTAGGAATGGTAATGTCTACCTTATGCTCATTCCGCCATTGAAGCAGATAACTCTTATTCTAGGTTTCATAAGTCCACAGAGATTTTTCCCCAGGAGGAACCATACCCAGAGGCTTACTTATCTTATTTAAATGCTTTAAAAGATGACATTTTGGACTTAGAGGCAATGCTAAAGTGGGTTAAGACTATTGGGGATGCTGAGATGGGGTGAATATATTTTGCATGTGGGAAAGACATGAATTTTGGGGGTCTAAAGTATGGAATATTATGGATTGAACTGTGTCCCCAGAAAATATATGTTGAATTACTAACCTCACTACCTGTAAAAGGAGCCCAGGTAAATCAGCAGTTAAGTGTGCTACTGCTAACCAAAAGGTTGGTGGTTCGAACCCACCAGCCACTTGGTGGGAGAAAGATGTGGCAGTCTGCTTCCGAAAAGATTCCAACCTTAGAAACCCTATGGGGCAGTTCTACTCTATCCTATAGGGTCACAATGAGTCAGCATCAACTTGATGGCAATGGGTTTGGTTTGTGGTTTTTGTTTGGTACCTGTACAGGTGATCCTGTTTGGAACTAGGGGTTTTCTTTTGTTATGCTGATGAGGTAATGAGTTCATACTGGAGTAGGGTAGATCCTAAGGCTAATCCCTTCTCAATGGTGTATTATAAAGGAAAGTACATACACATAGAGGCAAGACACGCTATATGGGCGTACATCTACAAGCATCCAAGGAATTCCAAAAAAAAAAACCTGGGGCTACAGAAACAAGGCTTTTCCCCTAGAGCTGACAGAGAAGAAAATAGGGGTGTGGGGTGGAAAATTAGGCCTGCTTGCCTCCTGAATTCAGACTTCTAGCTTGTAGGGCTGGGAGGAAATAAATTCTGTTCTTCAAAGCCACCGACTTGGTATTTTTTGTTATGGCAGCACTAGGAAACTAAGACACTCATTATATGCCAGGCATTATGACAAAAGCTTTTGATCTATTATATTATAAAATGCTCATATCAGTCCTGTGAGCCCTTATCACCCTCATTTTACTCTTCAGAACATTTATGGATTAGAGATGTTAAGCCAATTGCCCAAAGCCATACCACAGGTAAAGCTAGTATTTGATCACAGAGCTAGGTGACTGCAAGTTCAGGCTATTTCCAGAAAACAGCAATTTCCACATTACGGATTTTTCCATGGATGGTCACCCTCTTTTGTTGAGGTAGACAGGCAGGAGGATTTGTTTAGTATTTTACACATCACATAGGCGCCATCTGAATTGAAATAAGTGACCCTTCTTCCATAAATTAGCGGTAATATGACTCTGATCTTAAGCACAATTGGTTTTCAGTATTAAGCAGAGATGATGCTTAGAAAATGTCTAACAAACACCTGAGCTATAGCCATCTTGTGTGTAAGAAGCCAGGTTGTTGTCTGAAATCAATCTCTTTCTCTTTCTTTCTTTCTTTCTCTCTTTCTCTCTCTCTTTCTCTCTCTCTCTTTCTTTCTTTCTCTCTCTCTCCCTCCCTCCCTTCCTTCCTTCTTTCCCTTTCTCTCTCTCTCTCTTTCTCTCTCTCTCTGTTTCTTTTTCACTTCACTAAAGAGAATGCACACTGAATCCTGCTTGAGAGTGTTTAAAATGTTATACCACTGTATGTTACTGTCCAGGATAAATAGGTTACCTGTCTTTCAAGTTCAATGTGCGAAAGGCTATTATTTAGGATAAAGGTGTGCCAGGCCCTAGATCTGAGTCAACTTGTACAGAAACGCTGTGGGGAAGGTACTGTTGCCCTGTTTTACATATGAGGACACTGAGGCTTGTAGGGTTTGAACATCTTCCAGAAAAACTGAAATTTATTTAAACAATGACTTTAAATTTGAACCCAGGACAGATTGACTCTTTTCACTACCAGAAAGCCTCCCTTCATACATACTAGTTTCCTTTTGTTGGGAATTCCTTATAAAGCCCCAGGATAATGACATTATGTAAAAATTACTAAACCTAACCCAATTCATAATTACAAATTTTGCTTAGCCCTAGTGGCAATGATCGATATGACCACATTTACTGAGACAACTTGAGGCTTTGGTTGACGGAGGAACCTATTTCACCACTTAGCTCCTATGAAATATTAATTATCAAAACGCTACTTTTGCTAAAATCCAAGGAATCTTACACATCGTGGCATTTTTTTCTGGGCTGCAGGCTAGAGGGTTGTGGCTTGAAAGTATTGACCCCTCATATGACAGATCCCTCTCTTTTTTGCATCCTCAAAGATGGGTCTCAGAAACCTTTGCCTGAAGGGCAGCAGAGCATCTAACCTCCTAGGTTTTTCCTTCCCCTGTCATTTTGGCTCAGTATGAGGTGGGATCCAGCAGAGGCCACCTTGATTATGTGGGCTGCTGCCACCCATCACTTCTCTGTGGCTCTGGAATATCGACTGATGGACTGATGTAAACACACACCTGGACCCCTCAGTATTCTTTGTTTGGAGGACTGAACCACCTCTGCTCTGGTGGCTGAGTCCCCACAGCTGCCCAAGTAGGTACCATCTGTGCCCCATTCTCCTCTACTTCCACATGTCAGGCCCCCCTCTGCAGGGATACAGGTTATTCTGGGGAGTTTGGTTTTACTGGCCGACACCATGTGTAGTATCTGTGAAATCAGAGGCCAGCATGGCCAGCAGATCTCCAGATTTTGCCCTCAGACAAGAGGATGTTTTTCAGAATGAGAGGGAAAGCAAAGTAAATGAGAGGAAGTAACCTTCCTGCCTGAGGCAGCAGGTGAAGCATAAAGGCACCTGGTAGGACAGAGTTCTGACAGATGGGGGAGGCAGTCCCAGAGGAGCAAGGGCTGGGAACTACCCTTTGTTCAAAAACATCACTTCCCAAACAATTGCTCTGCCACAACATCAGTACACAGGCAGTAGAATGCAGTATGATTTGGGATGGACAGGCTGGTTCCACAGTTCAGTTCTGCCCTGAGTTTTCTTGGCCATGCAGAGGAAAATCAGAGACACAATGACAGCCTGCAAAGAACTCACAGTCTGAGGAGGGGGCACAAAGGGGCACTAGACAAGCTTGGGGATCAGGGAACCGTCTAGCAAGGAGGCATAATCCGTGGATCTCTCAGCTTTCTCTGTCCCCACCTAGTAACTGAAATTCAAGGTGAATCCCCCCTTCCGAATCCCAAACAGGGATTTGAGAGGTGGGAAGAAGTCACTGATACTTTTTTTTTCATTGTAATTTAGAGGAAGGCTCACAGAAAACACTAGTTTCTCATTAAGCAGTTAGTACACATATTGTTTTATGGCATTTGTTAACAACCCTACGATATGTCAACACTCTCCCTTCTCCACCTTGGGTTCCCTTTTACCAGCTTCCCTGTTCCCTCCTGCCTTCTAGTCCTTGTCCCTGGGCTGGTATGCACCTTTAGTCTCATTTTGTTTTATGGACTTGTTCAGTCTTTGGCTGAAGGGTGAACCTCAGGAGTGACTTCATTACTGAGCTGTAAGGATGTCCGGGGGCCATACTCTCAGGGTTTTTCCAGTCTCTGTCAGGCCAGCAAGTCTGTTCTTTTTTTTTAGTTAGAATATTGCTCTACATTTTTCTCCAGCTCTGGCTGGGATCCTCTATTGTGATCCCTGTCAGAGCAGCCAGTAATGGTAGCCAGGCACCATCTAGTTATCCTGGTCTCAGTCTGGTGGAGGCCATGGTAGAAGTGGTCTATTAGTCCTTTGGACTAATCTTTCCCTTGTATCTTTAGTTTTCTTCATTCTTCCTTGCTTCTGAAGGAGTGAGATCAGTGGAGTGTCCGAGACGGCTGCTCACAGTCTTATAAGACCCCAGACACTACTTACCAAAGTGGAATGTAGAACATTTTCTTTATAAACTACGTTATGTCAATTGAGCTAGAAGTTCCCCGAAACCATGGTCCCCTCAGCCCCGTGATTTGGTCCCTCAGGGAGTTTGGATGTGTTTATGGAGCTTCCATGACCTTGCCTTGGACAAGTTGTGCTGGCTTCCCCAGTATTGTGTACTGTTTTACCCTTCACTAAATTTACCACTTATCTATTGTCTATTTAGTGTTTTTTCATCCCCATCCCTCCCCTCCCTTGTAACCATCAAAGATTGTTTCTTTTTGTGTGTAAACCTTTTCAGTACAGTAGTGGTCTCACACAATATTTGTCTTTTTGTGATTGACTTATTTTACTCAGCGTAATGCCCGCCAGATGCATCCATGCTGTGAGAAGCTTCACAGATTCATCACTGTCCTTTATTGTTGTGTAATACTCCATCAAGTGTATGCACCACAGTTTGTTCATTCATTCATCTGTTGATGGGCATCTAGGTTGTTTCCATCTTTTTGCTATTGTGAACAATGGTACAATAAACATGGGTGTGCATATGTCTATTCGTGTGATGACTCTTATTTCTCTGGGATATATTCCTATGAGTGGGATTGCTGGATCATATGGTATTTCTAACTTTCTAAGAAAGTGTCATATTGTTTTGCAAAATGTTTGTATCATTTTGCATTCCTACCAGCGGTGTGTAAGAGTTCCATCTCTCTGCAGCCTCTCCAACATTTTTTTATTTCCTGTTTCTTTGATTTGTGCCAGTAATGCTGGGGTAAGATGGTATCTCATTGTGGTTTTGATTGGCATTTCTCTAATCCTTGACAACTTCATTCTTTTCTCCATTTATCATGACATTGCTTATTGGTCCAGTTGTGAGGATTTTTGTTTTCTTTGTGTTGAGGCGTAATCCATACTGAAGGCTGTGCTCTTTGATCTTCATTAGTAAGTGCTTCAACTCCTCTTCACTTTCAGCAACCACAGCCTTCAGTATGGATTATACCTCAACATAAAGAAAACAAAAATTCTCACAACTGGATCAATGAGCAACATCATGACAAACGGAGAAAAGATTGAAGTTGTCAAAGATTTCATTTTACTTGGGTCCACAATCAACAACCATGGAAGCAGCAGTCAAGAAATCAAAAGATGCATTGCATTGGGCAAATCTGCTGCAAAGGACCTCTTCAAAGTGTTGAAGAGCAAAGATGTCACCCTGAAGACTAAGGTGCACCTGACCCAAGCCATGGTATTTTCAAGCACATCATATGCATATGAAAGCTGGACAATGAATAAGGAAGACCAAAGAAGAGTTGATGCCTTTGAATTGTGGTGTTGGCAAAGAATATTGAATATACCGTGGACTGCCAAAAGAACGAACAAATCTGTCTTGGAAGAAGTGAGGCCAGAATCCTCCTTAGAGGCAAGGATGGTGAGACTGCGTCTTACATACTTTGGACATGTTGTCAGGAGGGATGAGTCCCTGGAGAAGGACATCATGCTTGGCAGAGTACAGGGTCAGCGGAAAAGAGGAAGACCCTTGATAAGGTGGATTGACACAGTGGCTGCAACAATGAGCTCAAGCATAACAACGATTGTAAGGATGGTGCAGGACCGGGCAGTGTCTCGTTCTGTTATGCATAGGGTCGCTATGAGTCGGACTGACTCGACGGCACCTAACAACAGCAACAACAATGACTGGTGATGGTGAGCATTTCCTCATGTATCTGTTGGCTGCTTGAATGTCTTCTTTGGTGAAGTGTCTGTTCATTTCTTTGCCCATATTTTGATTGGATTATTTGTCTTTTTGTTGTAGATGTGTTGGCTTTTCTTGTATATTTTAGAGATTAGATCTTTGTCTGATTTGTAATAGCCAATTTTTTTTTCCCAGTCTGTAGGTTCTCTTTTTAATCTTTTGGTGAAGTCTTTTCATAAGCATAATTTTTAGAAGGTTCTAGTTATGTAGCTTATCTTCTGGAGTTTGTGTGTTGTTGGTTGTTGTTTGTACCCTGTTAATGCCATGTATTAGGGCCTCAAGTGTTGATCCTATTTTTTCTTCTATGAACTTCATAGTTTTTGGCTTTTTATTTAGGTCTTTGATCCATTTTGAATTAGTTTTTGTGTATGGTGTGAGGTATGGGTCTTGTTTTTTTGCAGATGGAAATCCAGTTTTGCCAGCACCATTTGTTAAAAAGACTGCCTTTTCCACATTTGATGGACTTCCGGGCCTTGTTGAAGATCAGGTGACCATAGCTGGTGGATTTACATCTGGGTTCTCAATTCTGTTCCACTGGTTAATTTATCTGTCATTGTACCTGTAACAGGCTATTTTGACTACCACAGCTATATAGTAGGTTTTAAGGTCAAGTAGTGCAAGTCCTCCTACTTTATTCTTCTTCTTCAATAGTCTTTTGCTTATCCAGGCCTGCTTCTTCCTTTTTCATATAAAGTTAACGATAAGTTTTTCCATCTCTTTAAAAAATGTTGTTGCTATTTCGATCGGAATTGCATTGTATTTGTAAATTGCTTTGGGTAGAATCGTCATTTTGACATTGTTGAGTCTACCTATCCATGAGCATGGTGTGTTTTTCCATTTATGTACCTCTCTTTTGGTTTCTTGCAGTAGTATTTTGTGGTTTCCTTTGTATAGGTCCTTTCATCCCTGGTTAGATTTATTCCTAAGTATTTTATTTTTTTTTAGGGGCTGTTATAAATGGTATTGTTTTCCAGATTTCCTTTTCATTGTTCTCTTTATTGGTGTATAGGAATCCAACTGATTTTTGTATGTTTATCTTGTATCATGCCACTCTGCTGAATCTTTCTATTACTTCTAGTAGTTTTCTTATGGAGTCTTTTGGGTTGTCTATGTATAGTATCATATCATCTGCAGATAGGAACAGTTTAACTTCTTCATTACCAATTTCGATGCCCTTTATTTCTTTTTCTTGCCTTATTTTATTGCTCTAGCTAGGACTTCCAGCACAGTGTTAAATAGAAGTGGTGATAAAGTCCATCCCTGTCTTGTTCCTATTCTCAAGGGGAATGTTTTCAGCCTCTCTCCATTAAGAATGATGTTGGCTGTTGGTGTTTCATAGATGCCCTTTATTATCTTGAGAAATTTCCCTTTTACACCTACTGTATTGAGAATTTTCATCAGGAATAGGTATTGGACTTTGTCAGATGCCTTTTCTGTGTCAATTGAGAAGATCATGTGATTCTTTTCTTTCCTTTTATTTATGTGGTGGATGACATTGATTGATTTTCTAATGTTAAACCATCCTTGCATATCTGGTATGAACCCTACTTGGTCATGGTGTATTATTTTTTTGATATTATGCTGAAATCTCTTGGCTAGAATTTTGTTGAGAATTTTTGCATTTATATTCATGAGAGATATTGGTCTGTTTCTTTTTCGTGTGTGTCTTTGCCTGGTTTTGGTATCAGGGTTATGCTGGCTTCATAGAATGAATTTGGAAGTATCGCTTCCTTTTCTATATTCTGAAATAATTTGAGTAGTACTAGTATAAGCTCTTCTCTGAATGTTTAGTAGAATTCTCCAGTGAAGTCTCCTGGGCCAGGGCTTTTTTTGATGGGAGTTTTTTTTTTTTTTTTTTTTTTTTTTTAATTATCTTTTCCATTTCTTCTCTTGGTATGGGTTTGTTCAGATTTTCAACATCATTTTGTGAGCAGTCACTGATTCTGTGCTCTTTGGGCTGTCCTAATTACGACCCTCTCAAAGCAGAAACAAGACATGACATTTTGGGAGCCTCTCTGAATTGATTCCCTGTATCAGCCCTTGCTGTGTTGCTCATGTTTTTTATACTTGCTTTACTTTCCAAACTTCAGTAATCTTCAAATACCCTAGCCCTAGGCTAGCCTGCCTCTCCTCACGTAACAGGGGCCAAAATAGGCCTGGATTAATATGGCAGGGTTTAGGAAATGGGTAATATTTTCATACGTTGACTAAACACAAAACTGCAGTGAACCAGATTTCAAGAGAAAGGACTCCTTTCCATCAGAGATTGGAGGATCTGGGCCCATCAGGCTGTCTGCACTTTCTTGATCACATGGGTGAAAGGTGAGGCAGTTCAGGGTAAAAGACAAGTAGACAAGATTCAGCCAAGCCTTCTGTCCCCAACTTGGCCTCTGAGGTGGGACACTTCTTTACAGGGCCTCTGTTTCTAGGCACTTTCCTGATCCACAGGGTGGAGACTCTAGGAGGAGACCAATGTGTACAGTATTTATGATTGGGAAGTGTCAAGTCCATCTTTCGGTGTGCGTTTAAGCCCTTGACAATATTCCTCACAATGCACCCGTTCCTTTGTGACCTGGTTAGTGGAGACACATAAGTTATGTCCAGACTCAGCCTGGCAGTGGGGAGGCAATAGATCTCCCTGTTCTCTCAGTCTGAGTAATAGATACCAAGAGTATGCTCTTTGCTCTAAATTCAGTCATCATGATCACCTAGCCTCCACCCTACAGTGCCCAGTCCCTCCTGAAGCTGATGACTTCACAGTGGTCAGTAGAATCATAGGTTGCTAGTAGAGTCAGACTGATAGGGCATTTAAAGAGCCCTACATTATATAGGAGCCCTGATGGCAGAGTGGTTAAGAGCTCAGCTGTTAACCAAAAGATCAGCAGTTGGAATCCACCAGCCACTCCTTAGAAAACCTATGGGGCAGTTCTTCTCTGTCCTATAGGGTCACTATGAGTCAAAATCGACTTGTCGGCAATGGTTTTGGTTTGGATATTAATATAAGGAGTCCCTGGGTGGTGCAAATGGTTAAGCGCTTGGCTACTAACCAAAAGATTGGCGGTTCACACTCACACAGAGGTACTTTGGAAGAAAAGCCTAGTGATCTGCTTCTAAAACATCACAGTCATTGAAACCTTATCAAGCACAGTTCACTCTACAACACATTGGTTCTCCATGAGTCAGAATTGACTTGGCAACAACTTATTTGTTTTTTCACTAATACAGTCATAGTTCAGTGTTCAGGAAGACAACTTCTTCATTCAATGAACGCCAAGTTCAGAGTCTCACAGTAATGGTGATTTAACCACTATTCATGGAGAATTGATTAAGGCTAACTACTGGAAATTCTGTAAATATCCCTAGCAAGCTCAGTTTGTTAGCAGGACTTTTGAATCTGCTTTGTGCTTAAAATCTAAGGGCCTAAGCAAGCTCTGACTGTGAAATTATAAGAGTTGTTTGATATATGTGACAAAATATGTTCCTCCAAGAGAAGCAAATGCAATTAGGTCATTTCTCTGAAAACTATTCCCTAACAATATCAGGCACACAGATTCTCCATAGCTGCCCTAACCTCCAGCCAGGACCTGGTTTCTCATCATGTCCCCAGTCATTCAGGTGTCTAGTATTTCCAGAACAGAGGTTTATGCAATGCCCCTTGGACAGTAGGCCTCCTGGCCATCAAGAGCTCCATTGCTCTCTATGGGCTGTCAGGTTGTCAGTCCTTCAACACTCCACCTAGATAATGTTGTTGATGGTGGTGTTGGCGTGGTTTAACATTCTTAACCAGTTGCTGTTGAGTTGACTCAAACTCATGGCAACCCTATGTGTGTCATAGTACATCTGCGCTCATAGGTTTTTTGATGGCTGCCTTTTCAGAAGTAAATTGCCAAGCCTGTCTTCTGAGAAGCCTCTGGGTGGACTAAAACCTTCAACCTTCAATCTAGCAATTAACCATTTGATCTTAACCTTCTAAAAAAAACAAATCCACTGCCTTTGAATCAATTCCAACTCATGGTAACCCCATGTGTTATAAAGTAAAACTGTGTTCTGTCAGTAGCCCTGGTGGCACATTGGTTATGCATTTGGCTGCTAACAAAAAGTTTGCCAGTTCAAATCTACAAGCTGCTCCTTGGAAACCCTATGGTGCAGTTCTACTCTTTCCTGTAGGGTCACTATGAGTCAGAATCAACTCAACAGCAATGGGGGTTCTATAGGGTTTTCTTGGCTGTGATCTTTATGAAATCAGATTGCCAGGCCTTTCTTCTGCAGTGTCTCTGGGTGGGTTCAAATCTAAGGAGATGAGCTCAAACCACTTGCACCACCCAGGGACCTTAACATTCTTGTTGTTAGGTGCCCTCAAGTCTGTTCTGACTCTTATCGATCTTATGTACAACAAAACAAAACAGTGCCCAGTCCTACGCCATCCTCACGATCGTTGTTACGCTTGAGCCCATTGTTCCAGCCATGTGTTAATCTATTTCCTTGAGGTTTATTATGTATTGAATTGTGCCACCGAAAAATGTGTATCAACTTGGCTAGGCCATGATTCCCAGCATTTCGTGTCTGTCCACCAACTTGTCATCTGGTGTGATTTTCCTATGTGTAGTAAATCCTACCTCAATGATGTTAATAAGGCAGTATTAGAACCAGTTGTGTTAATGAGGCGGGACTTGATCTACGAGATTAGGTTGTGTCTTAAAAGAAAGAAGGGAGGAAAGAGACATGGGGGACCTCATTAACACCAAGCAGGAAGAGCCAGTATTGTGTGTCCTGGGTCCATGCACTGAAAAGCTCTTATACCAGAGGAAGATTGATGACAAGAACCCTTCCCCAGAACCAATATAAACAGAAAATCTTCCGCTGCAGTTAGCATCCTGAATTCGAAATTCTAGTCTCCTAGATTGAGAGAATAAATTTCTCTCTCTTTTTTAAAGCCGTCCACTTGTCGTATTTCTGTTATAGCAGCACTAGATGGCTAAGGCAAGGGTCTTCCTTTTTTTCACTGACCATCTACTTTACCAAGCATGATGTCCTTCTCCAGGGACTGCTCCCTCCTGATAACATGTCCACAGTATGTGAGATGAAGTTTCGCCATCCTCACTTCTAAGGACCATTCTGACTGTACGTCTTTCAAGACATATTTGTTCGTTCTTTTAAAAGTCCATGGTATTTTCAATATAACTCAAAGGTTTCAATTCTTCTTCAGTCTTCATTATTCATTGCCCAGCTTTGGCATGCATATTAGTCAATTGAAAACACCATGGCTTGGATCAGGTGCACCTTAGACCTTGTCTTAGTCATCTAGTGTTGCTATAACAGAAATACTACAAGGATGGCTTTAACAAAGAGAAGCTTATTCTCTCACAATCCAGTAGGCTAGAAGTCTGAATTCAGGGTGCCAGCACCAGAGGAAGGCTTTCTCTGTCTGTCAGCTTGGGAGGACAGTCCTTGTCATGCATCAGTCTTCCCTTGGTCTGGAGCATCTCGGTGCAGGAACCTCAGGTCCAAAGGATATGTTCTGGTTCCGGAGCTGCTTTCTTGGTGGTGTGAGGTCCTCATGTCTCTGCTTGCTTCTCTCTTTTATATTTCAAAAAAGATTGGCTTAGAAAAAAAAAAATTTTTTTTTTTAGACACTACTTAATCTTGTAGACCTCATCATTGTAGACACAATTCAAGCCATGAAAGACCTTCAAGTGACAGCTTTGCTTTTTTAACGATTTGCTATAGCCCTGGTGGCTCAGTGGTTGAGAGCTAAGGGTGCTAACCAAAAATTCAGCAATTCGAATCCACCAGCTGCTCCTTGGAAACCCTTTGGGGGCAATTCTACTCTATCCTATAGGCTCACTGTGAGTTAGAATTGACTCGAAGGCAACGGGCTTAACATTCTTTGTGTCATGTAAAGTTTCAAGGGTGTGTGCTCTCACTCTTCAACATTTACAGATTAAAAACGCTTGTCATATAGATCTTATTTAGCAGATATGAGAAAACTAGACTCATATCAAGAAAGCTACAGAACATTGCAGACTAGGACAATGCAGTTACTCAAAGGAATTGCACTATGTAAGTGCAAATCCATGCAGGAAAATGAGCCCTCCTGAATAACAGAGAGAAAGAATTTGAGGGAAGACATTTAAAACCTAATGCTCATCAGCAGGTTCGCCCCATTTTGGTAGAACTGTGCATCTCTTTTTACCACTGAGTTGTTAGAATATGAAGAGCACACACTGCATTTTTCCATCATTAACAGCCAGATCCAGGGCTCACTGAAGACCTGCGCCATGTCTTTTTTTTTTTTAAATAAGTAACCAGATTTATTTGTTTCAGTGTATTTTCAATTTTAAAGGGTTCCCTTTCTTTTTTTATTTATTTCAAAATTTATAAATCATTTACATAATTCCTGCATCAAAGCCATTATACAGTTCAGAGAGATCTAACTTCTTTCCTACTTCCCTTCTCTCCCTTCTTCTGTAGATAACCATTTTTATTTGTTGTTTTAGCTTATCCTGCCGTAGCTTCTTTAGCATATACACATACATACACATGCAGACACTCATGGAGTGCCCCTCCTCCATTTTTACACAACAGCAGGCTGTAGCACACACACTTCTGCCTCTTGCTTATTTCATGGAACACCATGTCCTCAGCTCCCCCCACTGAAGTGTTTAGTAGTCTCCCTCAGTCCTTATTGTAGCTGCACGCCGTTCCAAGGTGTGGTGGCCTCATCAGGCTTTTATATCTCTTTCTGGCTCTTTTCAGTTCCAACACGATCTCTCCTTTTCAGTTCTTTTAGCCTCTGACAAAGCTCAGTCTTTTGGGTCCATTTCTCTATTTCCTTTCCAAACTGCATTCAGTAGATGTTATGTGACTAGAATATATGAGACAATGAGGTTTCCTTCATTTTATTCACAAGGTCCTTGAAGTTAAGTCTCATCTTTTCCTTCCTTGGGCTGCCCCTTGTTTTTCAGTCTCGATGTCTTTACAATAACCTTTTTTTTTAATAATTTTTATTGATCTTTAAGTGAACTTTTACAAATCAAGTCAGTCTGTCACATATAAGCTTATATACACCTTACTCCATACTCCCACTTACTCTCCCCCTAATGAGTCAGCCCTTCCAGTCTCTCCTTTCTTGACAATTTTGCCAGTTTCTAACCCTTTCTACCCTCCCATCTCCCCTCCAGACAGGAGATGCCAACACAGTCTCAAGTGTCCATCTGATACAAGTAGCTCACTCTTCATCAGTTTCTCTCTTCCACCCATTGTCCAGTCCCTTCCAAGTCTGACGAGTTGTCTTCGGGAATGGTTCCTGTCCTGGGCCAACAGAAGGTTTGGGGACCATGACCGCCAGGATTCCTCTAGTCTCAGTCAGATCATTAAGTCTGACTAAGAATTTGGGGTCTGCATCCCACTGATCTGCTCCCTCAGGGGTTCTCTGTTGTGCCCCTTGTCAGGGCAGTCATCGGTTGTGGCCGGGCACCATCTAGTTCTTCTTGTCTCAGGATGATGTAAATCTCTGGTTCGTGTGGCCCTTTCTGTCTCTTGGGCTCATAGTTATCATGTGACCTTGGTGTTCTTCATTCTCCTTGGTCCAGGTGGGTTTAGACCAATTGATGCATCTTAGATGGCCACTTGTTAACATTTAAGACCCCAGACGCCACATTTCAAAGTAGGATGCAGAATGTTTTCATAATAGAATTATTTTGCCAATTGACTTAGAAGTCCCCTTAAGCCATAGTCCCCAAAACCCCGCCCTTGCTCCGCTGTCCTTCGAAGCATCCAGTTGATCCCGGAAACTTCTTTGCTTTTGGTCTAGTCCAGTTGAGCTGGCCAACCGTGTATTGAGTATTGTCCTTCCCATCACCTAAAGTAGTTCTTACCTACTAACTAATCAGTAAATAACCCTCTCCCACCCCCCTCCCCCCCTCGTAACCACAAAAGTATGTGTTCTTCTCAGTTTTTACTATTTCTCAAGATCTTATAATAGTGGTCTTATACAATATTTGTCCTTTGGCCTCTGACTAATTTCGCTCAGCATAATGCCTTCCAGGTTCCTCCATGTTATGAAATGTTTCACAGATTCGTCACTGTTCTTTATCGATGTCTAGTATTCCATTGTGTGAATATACCACAATTTATTTAGCCATTCATCCATTGATGGACACCTTGGTTACTTCCAGCTTTTTGCTATTGTAAACAGAGCTGCAATAAACATGGGTGTGCATATATCTGTTTGTGTGAAGGTTCTTATTTCTCTAGGGTATATTCCGAGGAGTGGGATTTCTGGGTTGTATGGTAGTTCTATTTCTAACTTTTTAAGAAAACGCCAGATAGATTTCCAAAGTGGTTGTACCATTTTACATTCCCAACAGCAGTGTATAAGAGTTCCAGTCTCTCCACAGCCTCTCCAACATTTATTATTTTGTGTTTTTTGGATTAATGCCAGCCTTGTTGAAGTGAGATGGAATCTCATCGTAGTTTTAATTTGCATTTCTCTAATGACTAATGATCGAGAGCATTTTCTCATGTATCTGTTAGCTGCCCGAATATCTTCTTTAGTGAAGTGTGTGTTCATATCCCTTGCCCACTTCTTGATTGAGTTGTTTGTCTTTTTGTGGTTGAGTTTTAACAGAATCATGTAGATTTTAGAGATCAGGCGCTGGTCGGAGATGTCATAGCTGAAAATTCTTTCCCAGTCTGTAGGTGGTCTTTTTACTCTTTTGATGAAGTCTTTAGATGAGCATAGGTGTTTGATTTTCAGGAGCTCCCAGTTATCTGGTTTCTCTTCGTCATTTTTGGTAAAGTTTGGTATTCTGTTTATGCCTTGTGTTAGGGCTCCTAACGTTGTCCCTATTTTTTCTTCCATGATATAGTCTTTATGTTTAGGTCTTTGATCCACTTGGAGTTAGTTTTTGTGCATGGTGTGAGGTATGGGTCCTGTTTCATTTTTTTGCAAATGGATATCCAGTTATGCCAGCACCATTTGTTAAAAAGACTATCTTTTCCCCAATTAACTGTCGCTGGGCCTTTGTCAAATATCAGCTGCTCATATGTGGATAGATATATATCTGGGTTCTCAATTCTGTTCCATTGGTCTATGTGCCTGTTTTTGTACCAGTACCAGGCTGTTTTGACTACTGTGGCTGTATAATAGGTTCTGCAATCAGGTAGAGTGAGGCCTCCCACTTTCTTCTTCTTTTTTAGTAATGCTTTACTTATCCAAGGCTTCTTCCCTTTCCATATGAAGTTGGTGATTTGTTTCTACAACACATTAAAAATGTCATTGGAATTTGGATCAGAAGTGCATTGTATGTATAGATGGCTTTTGGTAGAATAGACATTTTTACTATGTTAAGTCTTGCTATCCTTGAGCAAGGTATGTTTTTCCACTTAAGTAGGTCCTTTTTAGTTTCTTGTACTAGTACTTTGTAGTTTTCTTTATATAGGTCTTTTACATCTTTGGTAAGATTTATTTCTAAGTATTTTATCTTCTTGGGGGCTACTGTGAATAGTATTGATTTGATGATTTCCTCTTTGATGTTCTTTTTATTGACGTAGAGGAATCCAAGTGATTTTTGCATGTTTATCTTATAACCTGAGACTCTGCCAAACTCTTCTATTAGTTTCAGTAGTTTTCTTGAAGATTCCTTAGGGTTCTCTGTTTATAAGATCATGTCATCTGCAAATAGTGATAATTTGACTTCCTCCTTGCCAATCCAGATGTCCTTTATTTCTTTGTCTAACCTAATTGCTCTGGCTAGGACCTCTAGCACAATGTTGAATAAGAGCAGTGATAAAGGGCATCCTTGTCTGGTTCCCTTTCTCAAGGGAAATGCTTTCAGGCTCTCTCCATTTAGAGTGATGTTGGCTGTTGGCTTTGTATAGATGCCCTTTATTATGCTGAGGAATTTTCCTTCAATTCCTATTTTGCTGAGACTTTTTATCATAAATGGGTGTTGGACTTTGTCAAATGCCTTTTCTGCATCAATTGATAAGATCATGTGGTTTTTGTCTTTTGTTTTATGCATATGGTGGATTACATTAATGGTTTTTCTAATATTAAACCAACCTTGCATAGTTGTCTTTTGTTTTATGTATATGGTGGATTACATTAATGGTTTTTCTAATATTAAACCAACCTTGCCTACCTGGTATAAATCCCACTTGGTCATGGTGGATTATTTTTTGATATGTTGTTGAATTCTATTGGCTAGAATTTTGTTGAGGATTTTTGCATCTATGTTCATGAGGGATACAGGTCTGTAATTTTCTTTTTTTGTGATATCTTTACCTGGTTTTGGTATCAGGGATATGGTGGCTTCATAGAATGAGTTAGGTAGTATTCCGTCATTTTCTATGCTTTGAAATACCTTCAGAAGTAGTGGTGTTAACTCTTCTCTGAAAGTTTGGTAGAACTCTGCAGTAAAGCCATCCGGGCCAGGGCTTTTTTATGTTGGGAGTTTTTATTACCGTTTCAATCTCTTTATTCGTTATGGGTGTATTTAGTTTTTCTACTTCTGATTGTGTTAGTTTAGGTCGGTAGTGTTTTTCCAGGAATTCATCCATTTCTTCTAGGTTTGCAAATTTGTTGGAGTACAATTTTTCGTAATAATCTGATATGATTCTTTTAATTTCAGTTGGGTCTGTTGTGATGTGGCCCATCTCATTTCTTATTCGGGTTATTTGTTTCCTTTCCAGTATTTCTTTAGTCAATCTGGCCAATGGTTTATCAATTTTGTTAATTTTTTCAAAGAACCAGCTTTTGGCTTTGTTAATTCTTTCAATTGTTTTTCTGTTCTCTAATTCATTTAGTTCAGCTCTAATTTTAATTATTTGTTTTCTTCTGGTGCCTGATGGATTCTTTTGTTGCTGACTTTCTATTTGTTCAAGTTGTAGGGACAGTTATCTGATTCTGGCTCTTTCTTCTTTTTGTTTGTGCTGCACCATGTCTTAATCTTCCCCACGTAACCACACTTCCTGGCACGTACTAAAGATTCATCCTCACAGCAGCACCCTGAGTTAGAAGTTGTTACTAGAATTTTATGAATAAAGAAACTTAAGATAAGGAAGGTTAAGAAGCAGTTCAAGGCCACATAGCCAACAAGTGGTTCAGTCACATTATTCTTTCTCTGATGCCAGAGTTTTCCAAAATGTACTCACTAGCATACAAGATGTCCTGCTAAAATAGGTCCATAGTTACTGGGATTGGGAAATGTTCACTGAATCTCTGTCTTAGGGTTTTACAGAGTGAAGGTTGGAGGAAGTTCTATAGTAAAGAAGCCCTTTTACCTTTGTGTAACCCAAAATAGCTCAACTCCATGTGGCCAAAGAGATCTTTTATCACATGAAATACACCTTAGAAGCCCATGAAATAACACACTGCTGCCTCCCACCCCACACCCTCCCCCAACCAATAAAAGGCTGTTTCTTTGATCAATCAGATTGAGATTTTTATAGAGGAATTACAAGAACAATCCAAGAGGTTGAGAGGGTGAGCAGAAGGCAAGGTTTTCTGGAACATCGTTGATATTGCGGAAGCTTATAGGGTCGCTGTGAGTTGGAATTGACTCAGTGGCAAGGAGTTTTAATGAGGCAACACATCTACATGGAACTGCCAGAAATTCAAGCTAGATTCAAGAGAGGATGTGGAAGGATGGCTATCATTGCTGATGCCAGATGGATCTTGGCTGAAAGCAAAGATACCAGAAAGATGTTTACCTGTGTTTTATTAAATATGCAAAGGCATTCAACTGTGTGGACCATAACAAATTATGAATAACATTGTGAAGAATGGGAATTCCAGAACACTTAAGTTTGCTCATGTGGTCCAAGAGGCAGTCGTTCGAAGATGGCAATACAGTGTAGTTCAAAATCAGGAAAGGTGTATGTCTGGGTTATATCCTTCCACCATACTTATTCAATCTGTATGCTGAGCAAATAATCTGAAAAGCTGGACTATATGAAAAAGAACACAACTTCAGGATTGGAGGAAGACTTATTAATAATCCTGCAACATGCAGAGGACACAGCCTTGCTCCCTGAAAGTGAAGAGAAATTTAAGCATTTACTGATGAAATTCTAAGACTATAGCCTTCAGTATGGATTGCACCTCAACATAAAGAAAAGAAAAATCCTCACAAATGGACCAATAAGCAACATCTTGATAAACAGAGATAAGATTGAAGTTGTCAAGTATTTCATTTTACTTGGTTCCACAATCAACACCTACTGAAGCAGCAGTAAAGAAATCAAATCATGTATCGCATTGGGAAAATCTGTTGCAAAAGACTTCTTTAAAGTGTTAAAAAGCAAAGCTGTGACTTTGAGGACTAAGGTGTGCCTGACCCAAGCCATGGTATTTTCAATTGCCTCATATGCATGTGAAAGCTGGACAATGAATAAGAAAGAATTGATGCATTTGAATTATGGTGCTGGCTGAGAGTATTTTATGTACTATGGACTGCCAGAAGAACAAATAAATCTGTCTTGTAAGAAGTACAGTCAAAATGTTCTTTAGAAGCAAGGATGATGAAACTTAGTCTCACATACTTTGGACATGTTATAAGGAGGGACCAGTCCCTGGAGCAGGACATCATGCTTGGTAAAGTATATGGTCAGAGAAAAAGAGGAAGACCCTCAAAGAGATGGACTGTGGCTGCAACAATGGGCTGAAATATAGCAATGATTGTGAGGATGGCCAGGATCAGGCAGTGTTTCATTCTGTTGTACCTAGGGTTGCTAAGAGTCAGATCTAACTCAACAGCACCCAACAACAACAGCAATGAGGCAGGACCAAGTCATTGGTAAAGAGGAGTAGTAGAGAGTCAGGCTGAAGCTACGTTATTTAATACAGTAGCAATTATCTAAGGGAGGGCATACAATTAAATTTAAATTAATTAAAATTACATAAAAATTTAAGCCCTTTAGCCACACCATTCACAATTTAAGTTCTCAAAAGCCATGTGAGGCTAGTGGCTACCATTTTGGACAGCTCAGATACAGAAAAATTTCATTATAGCATAAAGTTCTATTGGACAGGGCATGAATACAAGCTTAGATTTTTGTCCTGGGTATGGAAAATAGCAGAATCTCTGGGAGGTATAAACAGTTAACAAGACGGATTACTAACCAAAATATTGGAGGTTTAAGTCTACCCAGAGGCACCTCAGAAGAAAGGCCTGGTGATCTACTTCCAAAAAGCTAGCCATTAAAAACCCCATGGAACACAGTTCTACTCTGACACACATGGGGCCACCGTGAGTCCAAATCAAATTGATGGCAACTTTTTTTTTTCTTAATGGAAAGTAGAGGGTACCTGGTAGAATTAGTTCCATTGACTTGGGATTGTTATGATATCAGACTCTTCCTCAATGGTCATTCAAAACCATGTGAAGGACCTTAAGTGCTGGCTTGATTTCCTACTTGAAAATAGGGTTATTTCCTGCACTTTCTTACCTCTTAAGGTTGATGGAAATAAAATGTGATAACATATGCAGAACCTACTTAGGTTCGTATAGAATCTTTCTGGCTAAAACTCAAAAGTATTATGTCCCTCCAGGCACTATGCTTCCTCCATATTTAGAAACATAAATATCCAGCTAACTAGACAATCCCTTTTGAATGAAGCCCTATACAATCCCTTTTGAATGAAGACCTATATTTATACGTAACAACTTTAAAAACTCCTACTGCTTTTTACTGACTCCATTATCAAAATGATGCTCTTACACCTATCTTGCCTACCATTGCCAAGTAAAGTTTCCTAAAAAAATGATTTTTCCATGAACTCCCCGTTTAAAAGCTGACTGTAGTGGTTAAGATGTTCCCTACTGCGTTTAATTCTGACTCCGCATGATGGATTTCCAGCCATCCCTAATGTGGCCCACTCACATAGCTCTACCGCACTCCCTACTCCCTACTCCCTACAGAACAGGCTCTTCATTTCCCAGCACAACAAATAACAGAACATGGGCTGTCTGCTTTCAAAGGGACATTAGCAATGATCTCAGTGTATAGGAGGGGAAACAGAGGCCCATGTCCCCACCCCTGCGCCCTTGTCCACAGCACCGTTTCCTTCTGCTTCCCCAAGGAAACGTGTCTTACGATGCCATCCAATGTTTCAGGATTCACAGAGAGTGGATCTCAAAATGGGAAAGTCTGAAGGGAAGAAGGCTGTATTTTCTCCAGATTTTTCCTCTCAACATACCCATCAAAAGCACAGTTTTTCCTCAGCACAAATATTCTCAGCTCTAATGAGTTGAGATTGTCCTCCTATAAGCCATCCCTCATGGCCCCAACAGATCATTCAAAACCTCTCTTTGCTCGTGTCCCTCTCCTGCACTTAATCCTTGAGTGAATTATCTTTCCCTACTAAATAAAGTCTCAAACCCTCAGCGTAATGTTCAAAGCCTGCTATGGTCTGTCTCTTCAGGCTCATTTCCACTACTTCTTGTACCTGAATTCCAGCAAGAATACGAGACTCATTGTCCCTGGGTGGGCCACAGTCACTTCTATTCTTCCTCCAAAGCACACCAAGTGTTCTTATTCTTTTCTGCTTTACCTCCAGATTCAAGGTCAGTATTGGCTTTCCGTTATACTAAGAATTAAAATCTATCTCCTTACCATAGCATTTAAAGCCAGCCACAGCTAGGTTCTCCTCTGATTCATTAGTCTTGTGCCACACCACCCACCACTTCTGTGATCATGGTGCCATGCTGAATCTTTTTGTCCTTGACCCAGGTAAGCTTGTAACTACCTCAGAGCATTTGCACATCCTACCCAGAATCTTCTACCCAAAGCTCTCTCATTCACAGAATTCTGCTGTGATTCGTTTATAGCAGGTGTCAATTTTTTATATCACTTATTTATCATTTTATTTATTGTGTGGATGCCCATGCCAAGTGAAAGATGCAGGAGAGATGGGACTACCTTCATGATCCGTGCTGAATCTCTAGTGTCTGGCACACAGTGTGTATGCAATAAATGAATGCTCAGTAAATGAATGGGATTGCCAAAAAGGAAGCAAACAGCTTATTTTCAATTTTTGTTTATCTATTTGTTACATATTAAGTCTTCTGTACTTATACCAATGGTGACAGTCATTACAGCACTTACCTGTGCCCCTGCTAGGCTGTGAACCTGCTAAAGCCAAAACAATGAGAGAAAAGTAAATTAATGTAAGACATTAAGAGTGTATAATTTTATGTAATTATACATGTTGAGTATTTTTTAAATACAGAAGTATTATTGAGCAAAAGGAATCAAACCAAAATACACATTGTATTATTACTTTATGTAAAGTTAAAAAAATAGGCAACACTAATCTATGGTGTTTATGATGGTTGATGTTATGTGGCAACACAACATTAACTGCAACCCTGTGAGCCAGCAGAGGTCTCCAGCCTGTTGCCTGACCTTCGTATTTGGGACTTGCCAGCCCCCGTAATTGTGTGAGCCATTTCCTTAAAGTAAATCTCTCTCTCTCTCTAGATACGTGTGTGTATCATTGGTTTTTCTCTTCTAGAGAACTCAGATTGAGATAGTCTTTATTCAGGAATAAATGTTGTAGTCTTTACAATAATTACTATATTTAAGAATGTGTAATTAAGAAGAAAAAAAGAGATGGTGCCAACACAGCACTATAGACAGAAGCACCACAGCAAAGACCCAAAAAACTAAATAAAATAGAGGCAAATGCCAATCATTGAACCCTAAGTGTCAAATGAAGCGATAAAGAACTCAGTCAAGCACCAAATGGAATAAGAAACTGACAGAGAACAGAGAGGAGAGATATGTGCAGAGGTCCTCTATCAGCTAACACAGCACGGATTTGTCATTTTGTACTCCTGTCAGAGATCAGCAGACAGGGAATATGGGAAAGCAGCTTTGTGGAGCTCCCAGCAGGAGACAGAGCACCTGGTAACCAGCAGTAGATGATTTCCCACCCCTCATCCTTCTGGAACCTAGTCTACCTCTGCAGCTTCCTGCCTGCGGAAGTCTCTTGGCCTGGAGGCACTGGCTCCGGCCCCAGGCTGCTTGGATTCGTCCAGCCCACACTGGCCGGCTCCATCGGTGTCATTTTTTTTGTTGCGGTTCCTGCTTTCTCTGCTTCTTTTGGTTTCCTCCCTTACTTTCACCACCTCCCCCTCCTTTCTCAAACACCTGGCTCTGTGTGCCAGCTTCACTTCGTCTTGAAAGGCTGTGAAGTGCCACTCAGATGGGGAACTGCTTGGCCAGACCATGCCGCCATGCTGGTGGGATCCCTGGGGACTTTTTATTTATTTATTTGTCCAGTTTAGTTTTGTTTGTGTTTTTTTTTTTTCCAGGCTTGGGAGCCCTTTCTAGGTGGGCCATACTGCCCGGCTTGGGAACCACTAACCCCAGTCTGTGCAGTGGGATCTCTGGGGACATTGCCTTTTTTTGTTTGTTTAGTTTTGTTCTGTTTGTTTGTTTTCTTTTTCTTTTTGTGGCTTGGGAGCCCCTTGTAGCCAGGCTGTACTGTGCAGCCTGGGAGTCACTCCCCAGTCTTTGCAGCTGCACTGGTGGAATCCCTGGGGACTTTTCTTTTCTTTTCTGTAATTTTTATTTATTTATTTTCTTTTCCTTTTTGTTCTTCTCCATTCTCGGTTTCTCATCTCTACACTCCAATACCAAGCTCCCTTAGCACTCCCTCAGCACTCTTTTTGTTTTTGTTTCTTTCTTTTTGTTTGTTTTTGTCTCCTGTTTCTCTCTCCCATCTCTCTTCTTTTCCATACCCGTCTTAGCTCCACATATCACAATGTCCCCCCTCCTTCCTGCCTATGTTGACCAGCGGAACAGAATTCAGAACCCAGATGTAAATCCATCCACCTATGGTCACCTGATCTTCAACAAGAGCCCAAAGTCCATCAAATGGGGAAAAGATAGTCTTTTTAACAAATGGTGCTGGCAAAACTGGATATCCATCTGCAAAAAAGGTGAAACAGGACCCACGCCTGACACCGTACACAAAAAATTAATTCAAAATGGGTCAAAGACCTAAGTATAACACCAAAAACTATAAAGTTCATAGAAGAAAAAATAGGATCAACACTACAGGCCCTAATACAGAGCATTAACAGGATACAAACCATAAAAAACAACACAAACTCCAGAAGATAAGCTAGATAACTGGGATCTTCTAAAAATTAAACACTTATGCTCATCAAAAGACTTCACCAAAAGGGTAAAAAGAGAACCTACAGACTGGGAAAAATTTTTGGTATAACAAATCTGACAAAGGTCTAATCCCTAAAATCTACAGGAGAATCCACCACCTCTACAACAAAAAGGCAAACAACCCAATTTAAAAATGGGCAAAAGAAATGAGCAGATAATTCACCAAAGAAGACATTAAAGCAGCTAAAAGACACATGAGGAAATACTCTCAAACAGTAGCCATTAAAGAAATTCAGATCAAAACCACAATGAGATACCGTCTCACCCCAGCATTACTGGCATGAATCAACGAAACAGGAAATAACAAATGTTGGAGAGGCTGTGGGGAAACTGGAACTCCTATGCACTGTTGGTGGGAATGTAAAATGATACAACCATTTTGGAAAACGATATGGCACTTTCTTAGAAAGCTAGAAATAGAAATACCATATGGCCCAGCAATCCCACTCTTAGGCATATATCATAGAGAAATAAGAGTCATCACAGGAATAGACATATGCACACCCATGTTCATTGCAGCATTGTTCACAATAGCAAAAAAGTAGAAACAACCCAGGTGCCCATCAACAAATTAATGGATAAACAAACTATGGTACATACACACAAGGCAGCAATACACAACAATAAAGAGCAATGATGAGTCTTTGAAGTGTCTCATAACATGAATGAATATGGAGGGCATTAAGTCAATCACGAAGGGACAAATATTGTACAAAAAGGTTTACACACAAAAAGAAACAACCTTTGATGGTTACGAGGGAGGGGAGTAGTGGGGATGGAAAAATACTAAATAGACAATAGATAAGTAGTAACTTTGGTGAAGGGTAAGACAGTACACAATACTGGGGAAGCCAGGACAACTTATACAAGGCAAAATCGGGAAAGCTCCATAGACACATCCAAACTCCCTGAGGACCCAGATTGCTGGCCTGAGGGATGTGGAGACAATGCTCTCAGGGAACATCTAGCTCAGTTGGCATAACATAGTTTATAAAGAAAATGTTCTACATTCTACTTTGGTCAGCTGCCAACTAAGATACACCACAGGTCTCAGCCCTTTGAGAACAAGGAAGGATGAAGAAAACTAAAGACACAGGGAGAAATTAGTCCAAAGGACTAATGAACCACAACGACCATGGCCTCCAACAGACTGAGTCCATTACAGCTAGATGGTGCCCAGCTACCACCACTGACTGCTCTGGCAGGGATTACAATAGAGTGTCCCAGACAGAGCTGGAGAAAAATGTAGAACAAAATGCTGACTCACAAAAAAAGACCAGACTTACTGGCCTGACAGAGACTGGAGAGACCTCGAGAGTATGGCTCTGGACACTCTTTTAGCTCAGTAATGATGTCATTCCCTAGGTTCACTCTTCAGCCAAAGAATAGACAGGCTCATAAAACAAAACAAGCCTAAAGTGGCACAACAGCCCAGGGGCAAAGATAGAAGGCAGGAGAGGACAGGAAAGGTGGTAATAGGGAACCCAAGGTTGAGAAGAGAGAGTGTTGACATGTTGTGGTGTTGTTAACCAATGTCATAAAACAATATGTGTACTGTTTAATTAGAACCTAGTTTGTTCTGTAAGCCTTCATCTAAAGTACAATAAATTAAATGTATAAGTAAAATAAAATGAAAAAGAAGAAAATAAAAGGAAAATGGAATAATAAAAATGAATTTAAACAAAGGCAAAAAAGAGAAAAAAGAACATAGGGTAGGAGGGACAATTAGAGGAGCAAAGAGAAAATATATCAGCAATTACTTTAAATATTAGTAGACTACACACTCCAATTAAAAGACAATTAGAGTTGATAAAAAAAAAAAAAAACAACTGTGTGCTCTTCATAAGAAATGTTGTTAGCTAGCATTGAGTTGATTCTGACGTATAGCGACCCTAAGTACAACAGAACGAAACACTGCCAGGTCCTGCTCTATCCTCACAATTGTTGTTATGCTTCAGCTCATTATTGCAACCACTATGTCAATCCATCTCGTTGAGGGTCTTTTTCTTTTTCATTGACCATCTACTTTACCAAGCATGCTGTCCTGGGTGGTGACAATGATTAAGCATTCAGATACTAACCAAAAGGTTGGCAGTTCGAATCCACCCAGAGGTGACCAGAAAGAAATGCCTGGTGATCTACTTCTGAAAAAGTACAACCATTGAAAACCCTATGGAGCACAGTTCTACTCCGACACACATGAGGTTACCATGAGTCAGAAATGATGCAACTGCAACTGGTGTGTGTGTGTTTTAATCTGTTATCAAAATGAAACAAAGTACAAAAAAAAAAAACCTTCAAGCCAATATATTTCATGAATATAGATTAGAAAATCTTCTACAAGATAATTTTAAAATCTAATCCAACAATGTATAAAAATATTTATACACTGCAATTAAATGAGGTTTGTTCCAGGTATTCAATGCTGATCTAGTATTCAAAAATCAATCAGTGCAAACTACCATATAAATAGACTAAGAAAGAAAATTCATATGTTCATGTTATCAATTGATCCAGGAAAAAACTGAGAAAATTCAACATTAAAAACAGAAATAAAAAACTCCCGACAAACTATGAATAGAGAGAAACTTCTTAAACTTGAAAAAGAGCATCTAATAAAACACCTGCAGCTAACATCATACTTATTTTGAAAGACTGAATTATTTCCCCTTAAAATTAAGAATATGAGGTCTTAATCTCAATTAGTGAGTTTAGCAAGTTTGCAGGATACAAAATCAACAACAGAAATTAATCACATTTCTATACTGTAGCAACAAACATGTGGAAACAAAATTTTAAAACAAAATATCAATTACAATCACTCCCAAAGCAATGGAATGCTTAGGTATAAATCTAACAAAGCATGTTCAAGTTCTCTTCACTTAAAATTACAAAGTGCTGATTAAAAAAATAAAAGAACATCTAGATAAATGGAAAAACTGTGTTCATAGATTGGAAGATTCAACATGATAAAGATGTCAGTTCTCAAATTGGTCTATAGGTTTAACATAAATCCTAACAAAACTCTAACAACTTTTTGTTGATATAGAAAATATTATTCTAAAATTTATGTGGCAATTCAGAGGACCTAGAAGAAGTGAAATGATCTTGAATTGAAGAAAAAAAAAGGTAGGAGAAATCACTGTAACCATTATTAAGATTTACTACAGTAATCAAGATAGTGTGATAATGGCAGGAGATAAAAACACATAGATCAATGTAACAGAACAGAGAAGCCAGAACTGTTGTTAGATGCCATCGAGCCGGTTCCGACTCATAGTGACCTTATGTACAACAGAAGGAAACACCTCCCAGTCTGGCGCCATCCTCACAAGCATTGCTATGTTTGAGCCTACTGTTGCAGCTACTATGTCAATCCATCTCATTGAGGGTCTTCCTTTTTTTTCACTGACCCTATATTTTACCAAACAAGTTGTCTTTCTCCGGGGACTGGTCCCTCCTGATAACATGTCCAAAGTATGTGAGACAAGGTCTTGGCATTCTTGCTTCCAAGAAGCATTCTAGCTGTATTTCTTCAAATATGGATTTGTTTGTTCTTCTGGCAGTTCATGGTATATTCAATATTCTTCACCAACACCATAATTCCAAGACATCAATTCTTCTTCCATCTTTCTTATTCATTGTCCAGCTTTCACATGCATATGAGGTGATTGAAAATACCATAGCTTGGAAGCCAGAACTAGACCCAAATAAATGTGCCCAAATGATTTTTGACAAAGAGGCAAAATCAATTCAATGGAGGGTGAATAGTGTTTTTGACCAATTATGCTAAAACAATTAGACATTCATAAGCAAAAAATAAAAAAGTACATCAAACTAAAGCTCACATCTTACACAAAAATTAATTTATCATGGATCACAGATTTAAATGTAAACCACAGCACTATAAAGACTTTTAAATAAAACATAGTAGAAAATATTTGGGATTTATGGCTAGGCAAAGAGTTCTTAGACTTGAGACTAAGAGCATGATACATAAAATAAAATAATTTATGATAACATTTTATGATAAAATGTGGACCTCACCAAACTTAAAAATTTTTGCTCTCTGAAAGACCATGTGAAGAGTATGAAAAAACAAGCTACAGACTGGGAGGAAATATTTACAAACTACGTATCTGACAAAGAACAAGTATCTAGGATACATAAAGAACTCTCACAACTCAACAGTAAAACAAAATAACAAAACCCAAACAATAGAATTAGAAAATGTGAAGCAACAACTCAACAAAGAGGAGATATGGATTGCGAATAAGCAAACGGAAATATGCTCGACATCTTTAACCAAATTAGAATCACAATGATCACTACACACCTATCTAAATAACTAAAACAAAGTATAGTAACAACAACAAATGCTGCTGAGTATGCAGAGAAATGAGATCACCAATGTATTGTTGGTGGGAATGTAAAATGTTACAGCCATGCTGGAAATGTTTAGTAGTTTCTTACCATACAACACAGCACAAAAATTTGCACATAAATGCTCATAGCTACATTTTTCTTAATAGTAACTGCCCAGATGTTCTTCAGCAGGCAAGTGGTTAAGTACCTCCATATGGTGGAACACTGCTCATCAATAAAATGGAACAAACAATGCTCCCCAGATCTCCAGTTGACACAGGACAGGAACCATCCCCGAAGACAACTCATCAGACATGAAAGGGACTGGTCAGCGGGTGGGAGAGAGACGCTGATGAAGAGTGAGCTAATTACATCAGGTGGACACTTGAGATTGTGTTGGCAACTCTTGTCTGGAGGGGGGATGTGAGGATAGAGAGAGAGGGAAGCCAGCAAAAGTGTCAAGAAAGGAGAGACTGAAAGGGCTGACTCAAGAGGGGGAGAGCAAGTGGGAGTAGGGAGTGAGATGTATGTAAACTTATATGTGACAGACTGGATTTGTAAACGTTCACGTGAAGCTTAATAAAAGTTATTAAAAAAAATGGAACAAACTATTCATACATGAAACAATTTGGATAGGCCTCAAGGGCATTAGGTTTGGTAAAAATATTGAAAAAACCTAATATCAAAAGGTTACATTCTGTATAGGGATGGAAAACAGATTACTGGTTTCCAGGGAACAGACATAGGGTAGTAGAGTGGGTGCAACTATAAAGGGGGTATATGTGGGATTTCATCTGTGGTGATGAAAAAAGTTTATACTCTTATGGTGGTGGTGATCACACAAATTTTTCATGGACTCAAACTGCATAGCACCACACACACTCATACACACACACACACAAATAAGTGTACGTAAAATTGAATCTTATTAAGTTATCCAGTTAACAGTATCATACAAATCCCAAGGTCCTAGTTTTGCTATTGTACTATGGTTACATAAGATGTCACCACCAGGGGAAGCTCAATGAAGGGATCATGGGAGTCTATGTACTATTTTTGCAAGTTTCTGAGAATCTACAATCATTTCAATAAATAAGTTAAATTAAAACTAATAAATTGATATATGCCCCTTTCAAGACTTTCAAGAAAAAAAATAGAAAAGGGCACAAATAATTCATATCTGGAGTAATAAAATATTACCAAAAATCTTAAAGATATTGGAAAGATCATTAACTGATATTATGAACAACTCTAAACCAATAAAATTTAAAGTTAAATAACATGGGCAATGTCCAAAAAAAAAAAAAAAACCCACTAAAACAGACACAAGAAACAGAAAGCTTAATTCCTATACTTATTACATAAAATGAATATGTAGTTTTAAAGATTTCCTCAAAGAAAACTCCAGTTTATTCTAAATTTTAAATAATAAATACCACCAATCTTATACAAACTCTCTTAGAAAACAAGAAGGTAAAGACTTCTTACCAACTAATTTTATAAGATAAAAATACTGTGTATATTAATGTGACAATGACATCATGAAAAAACAAGTCATTCTCTGTCATGAACATAGATGTAAAAATCCTAAACAATACATTTGCTGTCAAGTTCAATGAGGTATATAAAAAGGACCCATAATGACCAAGTTGATTTCATTTCAGGAATGTAAAGTTGGTTAATTATTCAAAAACGAATCAATGTGATTAACTACATAAAAAATAGAAAGAAAAATAATTATATGATTACCTCAGTAGACACAATAAAAGAGTCAATAAAGTTCAACATCTATTTATGATTAAAAAAGAATACTTGAAATTAAGGAATAGAAGTGAATGCCATTAACCCGTTAAAGGAAGTCTGCCGAAGTCTTACCCTTATATAAGTTATTAAGTTTCCCTCTGATATAGGGAGTTAGACAAAGATTCTACCTATTCAACATTATTCTGGAAGCTCTAGTTAGTAAAATTAAGGTAAGAAAAGAATCGAATGGTACAAGAATTTGAAAGGAGAAAATACAACTATTACGTGCAAGTACAAGATTATATATACAGAAAATCCAAAATAATCTCTAATGATAAACTAATAGAGTTCACTAGTAAATTTAGCAGAGTGGATGAATACAATGTAAATATATAAAATCAAAAGTATTTCTGTACACCAGAGAAAATATATTGTCATAGAGAACAAAGCCCCTTACTCTGTAAAACTTAAAAACAAAAGTTTTATTAGGTGGGGCCAAGGTGGCAGAGTAGTCAGATGCTTCTAGTGGTCCCTCTTACAATGAAGACCCCAAAAAACAAGTGAATCAATTGTATATATGACAAACTAAAATCCCTGAAAATCAAAGGCAAAGTTAAGAAATTGGACTGAGTGGCAGGAGGAGGGCGAGATGATTCAGAAGCAGTGAGGAGTTGCTGGACCTGAATTAGCAGGAACCGGTGCTCCTCAACACCAATCCCCTGGCATGGCTGTAGTGGGGCTAGTGGTAGCATTTGGGATGCAGCTTCCTTAGCCACAGAGAGCCAGCAGCACAGTGTCCACTCATGTCTCCGGAATCAGTGAAAAACATCACTCTTGGCATAAGATAAGTGATTGCATCTAATTAACTGTGGAGGTGTAATAACTCCCCTTATGAAGCAACTCTTTCCCATTTATGTTAACCCTCCCCCCTCTGCCACGAGCTGGCTTCAGTGACAGTCTATTTCCCTGGGCCTGAGGTAGGTCCTGCTGTGCACCCTGAGCCATTCTTCTGGCCTTGGAGAAGGAACAAATTAAAAAACAGGGAAAAAATATTCTGCCAGCTCCCCTAAGCCAGGAATTTAGGGCAGAAGTGGCCCCTGTCCAGGCACAAGAGGTCCACGGACTTTGAATGATGCCTTTCACCCCTGCATGGACCTGTGTGGGCCCATTTCAGCAGCTAGGCCTTTGTTGTTACAGTGCAGGGGTGTATGTGCCTGAGGCCTGACTTTAACTGTTTCATAAGCTGTGTGGTGGAGAGGTGGATTTTTGACATTTAACATTGCTCTGCCTATTAAGCAGGGTCCTCACATCAGGGCCTGAGAACTGGTGGCTCTACCCGTGCTGCCTTGCCACCCACAACAGGGGTCCAACGATAAGTGGTCCCTCCCAGTCCTTACAGTTAAAAGCATTGGGTGCCTATGATACAGCTGCAAAGCCCACCACCTGTGCGCTCTAGAGAACAGGGGTGCGCCTTCCTCACACACACTCAGGGGAAGGTTGTCAGCCCCCTGTCTTGCTTGGACTATGACTCCCTGCTGCAACCAGAAACCTGAGTGTAAACCAATCAGCACTGCTCCTCTGAGACCTTAGGTGAGAGTCTGCACCACATGCTTGGTGCCTGACCACCAGGACACCTGAGCTGAATCCATAAAAGAAAAGTGAATGGCCTCCTAGGCTCATATACCTGGAAACAGATCTAGCCACCTGGGGACAGGACATTACAGCTTCAAAGGCTCCAATAATCAAGCTACCTCATTCAAGCAGCCTATTTGAGTACATGAAATCAAAACAAAGCAAGAAGTTAGGACACAGTAAGCAAACAAAGTAAATTAATACACTAATATATAGATGACATTGAGACAACTGTCAATATCAAAGCACATAAAGAAGCAGACCAAGATAGCTTTGACAAACTCCCAAAACAAAGAATCAAGATATCTTAAGGATGAACAGGTGTTCCTGCAATTACCAGAGGTAGAATACAAAAGACTAATATACAGAACTCTTCAAGAGATCAGGAAGGAGATCAGGCAAAATGCAGAACAAGCCAAGGAACACACAGATGAAGCAGTTGAGTTAAGAAGGTTATTCAAGAGCATAGTGAAAAATTTAATAGGCTGCAAGAATCCACTGAGACAGCAATCAGAAACTCAGAATTTTGACAATAAAATTTCAGAAATAGACAACTCAGAAAGTCAGAGACGAAGAAATTGAGGAAATGGAAGTCAGAATTAGTGAGATTGAAGATAAAACACTTGGCCCCAATATATTTGAAGAAAAATCAGATAAAAGAATTTTTTAAAAATGAAGAAATCCTAAGAATCATGCAGATTCTACCAAGAGAAATAACCTACGAGTGATTGGAGTACCAGAACAGGGAGGGAAAACAGAAAATGCAGAGAGAATCATTGAAGACTTGTTGGCAGAAAATTTCCAATATCATGAAAGATGAGAAGATGTCTATCCAAGATGCTCATCAAACCCCATACAAGGTAGATCCCAAAAGAAAGTCACCACAACATATTATGATCAAACTTGCCAAAACCAAAGATAAAGACAGGCCAGGGATAAACAAAAAGTCACCTACAAAGGAGAGTCAATATGAATAAGCTCCGACTACTCAGGTGAAATCATGTAGGCAAGCAGGCAATGGGAAAAAAAATGCCAGCCAAGAATCATATATCCAGGAAACTCTCTCTCGAATATGAAGGCAAAATTAGGACATTTTCAGACAAACAGAAGTTTAGGGAATTTGCAAAAACCAAACCCAAACTACAAGAAATCCTAAAGAGATCCCTCTGGTTAGAAAATCAATAACATCACATAACAACTCAAGAATAGAACACAGGACAGAGAAAACAGATATCAACCCAGATAGGGAAATCACAAAAATAAATTAAGATTAAAAAATGCTCAAAGCAGGAAGACAGAGACGTCATTATGTAAAAGATGACAACATTAAATCAAAAAAGAGGAACTAAAAAATATAGTCATAGATCTTTCATATGGAGAAGAAGTCAAGGCAAAATAGGGGGATAAAAGCTTGGTATAAACTTAGAGAAATAGGGGAAAATAATAAGGTAACCACAAGGGATACTAACAATCCTACACATCACAATATAATACAAGAAAAACATAAAGACTCAGAAAAAACAACAATGAAAAAGAGGAAAAGACAATTTATAAAGAAAAACTACTCATCACAACAAATTAAATGGAAAACAGAAACCGTCGACAACACAAAAAAATACATCAAAATGACAGCATTAAACTCATACCTATCCATAATTAAGATGAATGTAAATGGACTAAATGTACCAGTAAAGAGACAAAGAGTTGCAGAATGGAAAAAAAAAAAACATGATCCATGTATATATTGCCTACAAGAGACACACTTTAGTCTTAAATACACAAACAAACTAAAACTCAAAGGATGGAAAAAATACACCAAGCAAACACCAATCGAAAACAAGCAGGGGTGGCGATACTAATTTCTGACCAAATAGACTTTAAAGTTAAATCCATCACAAAGGATAAGGAAGGATACTATATGATGATTAAAAGGACAATATACCAGGAGGATACTACCCTATTAAATATTTACACACATAAATTTTTTAATGACAGGGCTTCGAGATACATAAACTCTAACAAGATTGAAAAGCGAGATAGACAGCTCCACTATAATAGTAGGAAACTGCAACACACCACTTTTAATGAAGGACAGGACATCCAGAAAGAAGCTCAATAAAGACACAGAAGATCTAAATGCCACAACCAACCAACTTGAACTCATAAACAAAGAACACTTCACTCAACAGCAGACAAGTATACTTTCTTTTCCAATTCACATGGAACATTCTCTAGAACAGACCACATATTAGGTCATAAAGCAAGCCTTAACAGAATCCACAACACTGAAATATTACACAGCATCTTCTCTGACCGCAAAGCCCTAAAACTAGACATCAGTAAGAGAAAAAGGAAGGAAAAGAAATCAAACACATGGAAACTGAAAAACACCTTACTCAAAAACAACCAGATTATAGAAGAAATTATGGACAGACTAAAAAAATCCATAGAATCAAACGAGAATGAAAACAGTTCCTGTAAGAATCTTTGGGACACAGCAAAAGCAGTGCTCAGATGTCAATTTATAAAAATAAATCCACATATCCAAAAAGAACAAATAGAAGAGAGAACGAAAGAAACCCTCAGGCACCAGAAGAAAGCAAATGACAAAAATTAGAGCAGAATTAAATGAAATAGAGAACAGAAAAAAAAATGAAAGAATTAATAAGACCAAAAGCTGGTTCTTTGAAAAGATTAACAAAATCGATAAACCACTGGCCAAACTGACAAAAGAAAAACAAGGAGAGGAAACAACCCGAATAAGAAACGAGATGGGCCACATCACAACAGACCCAACTGAAATTAAAAGAATCATAGCAGATTACTATGAAAACCTGTACTCTAACGAATTTGAATTCCTGGAATGGACGAATTTGTAGAAACATTCTACCTACATAAACTAACACAAACAGAGGTAGAACAACTTTAAAAAACCCATAACAAAAGTAAAGATTGACAAGGGAATTAAAAAACTCCCATCTCGAGAGGCGGGGCCAAGATGGTTGACTAGGTGGAAGCTACCTCTGATCCCTTTTGCAACAAAGACTCGGAAAAACAAGTGAATCGATCACATATATGACAATCTAAGAACCCTGACCATCAAATACAGATCTAAAGAGTTGACCTGAGTGACAGAGACTGAGAACAAACAACCACGGGGATGCAGCGACTGTTTTCGGAGGCTGGAGCCAGCATCCCAGTCAGAAAACCTTGGCGCCTGGCTTTGGACTGGGCGCAGGGGAGCTGAGCATGGCATCCTGAGATGGCGCAAACATGGGACACAGCCCTAGCCCCCAGAACAGACCTTGGGGGAAGCCCAGCCAGTGCACATAGGCAGCGCAGAGATGCAGCTGACAGGAAGAGAAGTCACCGGGAAGCAGCGACGGGTTTTGGAGCCGGGAATGCGGCGTCCCAGCCAGGGAACCTTGGCGCCGGGCTTTGGACTGGGAGCAGAGGAACTAACCGCGGCTTCTAAGACAGCACAAGCAAGGGACGCGGGCCTGACCCTCAGGGGCAATTTCTACCCAGCCAGCTCACAGAGTTGACGCGCCCACCCCTGAATCTCAGATAAAACAGTCATCCCAAGCAAGATAAGTAACTTTGTCTATACTCTGGGGTGCTACTCTCTCCTATTTATCTGAACCCTCCCCTTCCCTTCCCAGGCGGCTTCATTAACATTGGAATTTCCTGAGCCAGAGAGTGAAGTGCTCTGCAGTTTTTCTTTCTTTTTTGGTCTTTTCCTAACCCATTCTCCTGGCCTGAGAGAAGCAGCTACTAAAAACCCAGGGACCAAAAATCTTCCCTAATTGGATTAAAAATACAGAACCAGCTCCAGCCAAACATATGTGATCCACAGTCTTGGGCTTTCGTTCCTACAGGGAACAAGGTGGCTATTATAATGCAAAGGTAATTCTGATAGGGATCTGAATGTAATTGTTTTAGCAGATTACTGGAGAGACAAGTTTCCCAGGTCTGATATCTCTGCATATTCAACAGAGCCCTCACTGACCCACAACAGGGAACTGAGGGCTGAAGCTCCTCCCAGACCACCTAGCCTCCAGCTTTAGGGATCTAAGGAGGGTGACACCTACCAATCTGTAGAGGTACTTGCATTGGGTGCCTAAGGTACAGCTGCAGAGCCCACCCACCAAAGTGCTTTAGGAATAGAGACACACCTACCACACTGGCACTTGGGGGAAGCCTGTCAGCATCCGGACCTCCCTGGAGTGTGAACCCCAGCTGCTACTAGAATCTGGTGCACACAACTATCACCACTATTTCTCTAGGTGGATAGGTGACAGTCTGCACCACACACTTGATGACCCAAAATCAGATTCTACTCAAGAGTACTGAATGGACTCTTAGGCTTATATATCTGGTAACAGCCCAAACCAGCTGGTAATTGGACATAAGTGATTCAAGGGCTACAACAATCAGGACAGAGCAATCTAGTAGCCCATCTACGTATATTGAAAGAAAACAAAAAAAAAAAGAGAAGACTCAGTGAGCAAATATAGAATAAATCTCTACAGTATCTTAGTGATTGCTCGGAGACTGCAGTTGATATCAAACCACATAAAGAAGCAGACCGTGATTGCTCCTACAACTCCCCAAACTAAAGAATCAAAATCTTTCCCAAATGAAGATACAATCCTGGAATTGCCAGATGCAGAATATAAAAAACTAATTTACAGAATGCTTCAAGACATCAGGGATGACCTCAGAAATGAATTAAGGCAATCTACACAAAAAGCCAAGGAACACACTGATAAAGCAGTTGAAGAAATCAAAAAGATTATTCAAGAACATAGTGGAAAAATGAATAAGTTGCAAGAATCTATGGAGAAACAGCATTCAGAAATCCAAAAGATTAACAGTAAAATCACAGAATTAGACAACTCAGTAGGAAGTCAGAGGAGCAGACTCGAGCAATTGGAATGCAGGGTGGGGGATCTGGAGGACAAGGGAATTGACACCCATATAGCTGAAAAAAAAATCAGATAAAAGAATTTTAAAAAATGGAGAAGCCCTACGAATCATGTGGGACTCTATCAAGAAGAATAACTTGTGTGTGATTGGAGTCCCAGAACGGGGAGGGATAGCAGAAATACAGAGAGAATAGTTGAAGATCTGTTGGCAGAAAACTTCCCTGACATCATGAAAGACGAAAGGATATCTATCCAAGCTGCTCATCAAACCCCATTTAAGACTGATCCAAAAAGAAAATCACCAAGGCATATTATTATCAAACTTGCCAAAACCAAAGATAAAGAGAAAATTTTAAAAGCAGCCAGGGAGAAAAGAAAGGTCTCCTACAAAGGAGAATCAATAAGTTCAGACTACTCAGCAGAAACCATGCAGTCAAGAAAGCAATGGGATGGCATATAGAGAGCACTGAAGGAGAAGAACTGCCAGCCAACGATCATATATCCAGCAAAACTCTCTCTCAAATATGAAGGTGAAATTAAAATATTTACAGATAAACACAAGCTTAGAGAACTTGCAAAAACCAAACCAAAGCTACAAGAAATACTAAAGGAAATTGGTCAGAAAATCAATAATATCAGATACTAGCACAACACAAGGACACAGAACAGAACATCCTGATATCAACTCAAATAGGGAAATCACAAAAACAAATTAAGATTAATTTCAAAAAGAAAAAAAACACTCAAAACAGGGAATCATTGAAGTCAATATGTAAAAGATCACAATAATCAACAAGAGGGACTAAATACGGGTGGCATAGAACTGCCATATGGTGAGGGAAACAAGGCGATATAGACAATAAAAGTTAGGTTTTACTTAGAAAAATAGGGGTAAATATTAAGGTAACCACAAAGAGGTATAACAACTCCATAACTCAAAATAAAAAATCAAGAAAAACATAACGACTCAGCAAACATAAAGTCAAATACTATGAAAATGAGGAACACAAAATTTACAAAGAGAAACTTCTCAGCACAAAAAAGTATGTGGAAAAATGAAATTGTCAACAACACACATAAAAAGGCATCAAAATGACAACACTAAACACATACTTATGTATAATTACGCTGAATGTAAATGGACTAAATGCACCAATAAAGAGACAGAGAGTCTCAGACTGGATAAAGAAACAAGATCCGTCTACATGCTGCCTACAAGAGACACACCTTAGACTTAGAGACACAAACGAACTAAAACTCAAAGGATGGAAAAAAAATATATCAAGCAAACAAGAAGCAAAAAAGAGCAGGAGTAGCAATATTAATTTTCTGACAAAATAGACTTTAAAGTTAAATCCACCACAAAGGATAAAGAAGGACACTACATAATGATTAAAGGGACAAGGGACCAGGAAGATATAACCATATTAAATATTTATGCACCCAATGACAGGGCTGCAAGATACATAAAACAAACTTTAACAGAACTGAAAAGTGAGATAGACACCTCCACAATTTTAGTAGGAGACTTCAACCCACCACTCTAGGAGAAGGACAGGACTTCCAGTAAGAAGCTCAATAGAGACACAGAAGACCTAATTGCTACAATCAACCAACTTGACCTCATTGACTTACACAGAACACTCCACCCAACTGCTGCAAAATATACTTTTTTTTCTAGCTCACATGGAACATTCTCCAGAATAGACCACATATTAGGCCATAAAACAAACCTTTGCAGAATTCAAACATCAAAATATTACAAAGCACCTTCTCAGACCGCAAGGCCATAAAAGTGGACATCAATAACAGAAAAATTAGGGAAAAGAAATCAAATACTTGGAAACTGAACAATACCCTCCTGAAAAAAGACGGGGTTATAGAAGACATTAAGGAGGGAATAAAGAAATTCATAGAATGCAACGAGAATGAAAACACTTCCTATCAAATCCTCTGGGACACAGCAAAAGCAGTGCTCAGAGGTCAATTTATATCAATAAATGCACACATACAAAAAGAAGAAAGAGCCAAAATCAGAGAATTATCCCTACAACTTGAACAAATAGAAAGTGAGCAACAAAAAAATCCATCAGGCACCAGAAGAAAACAAATAATAAAAATTAGAGCTGAACTAAATGAATTAGAGAACAGAAAAACAATTGAAAGAATTAACAAAGCCAAAAGCTGGTTCTTTGAAAAAATTAACAAAATTGATAAACCATTGGCTAGACTGACTAAAGAAATACAGGAAAGGAAACAAATAACCCGAATAAGAAACGAGATGGGCCACATCACAACAGACCCAACTGAAATTAAAAGAATCATATCAGATTATTATGAAAAATTGTACTCCAACAAATTTGCAAACCTAGAAGAAATGGATGAATTCCTAGAAAAACACTACCTACCTAAACTAACACAATCAGAAGTAGAACAACTAAATACACCCATAACGAAAAAAGAGATTGAAACGGTAATAAAAAACTCCCAACAAAAAAAAACCCTGGTCCGGATGGCTTTACTGCAGAGTTCTACCAAACTTTCAAAGAGTTAACACCACTACTACTAAAGGTATTTCAAAGCATAGAAAATGACGGAATACTGCCTAACTCATTCTATGAAGCCACCATATCCCTGATACCCAAACCAGGTAAAGATATCACAAAAAAAGAAAATTACAGACCTATATCTCTCATGAACATAGATGCAAAAATCCTCAACAAAATCTAGCCAATAGAATTCAACAACATATCAAAAAATAATCCACCACGACCAAGTGGGATTTATAAATTTTTTTTTTATGCAAGGCTGGTTTAATATTAGAAAAACCATTAATGTAATTCACCATATAAATAAAACAAAAGACAAAAACCACATGATCTTATCAACTGATGCAGAAAAGGCATTTGACAAAGCCCAACACCATTTATGATAAAAAGTCTCAGCAAAATAGGAATTGAAGGAAAATTCCTCAACATAATAAAGGGCATCTATGCAAAGCCAACAGCTAACATCACTCTAAATGGAGAGAGCCTGAAAGCATTTCCCTTGAGAAAGGGAACCAGACAAGGATGCCCTTTATCACTGCTCTTATTCAACATTGTGCTACAGGTCCTAGCCAGAGCAATTAGGTTAGACAAAGAAATAAAGGGCATCCGGATTGGCAAGGAGGAAGTCAAATTATCACTATTTGCAGATGACATGATCTTATAAACAGAGAACCCTAAGGAATCCTCAAGAAAACTGCTGAAACTGATAGAAGAGTTTGGCAGAGTCTCAGGTTATAAGATAAACATACAGATATCACTTGGATTCCTCTACATCAACAAAAAGAACATTGAAGAGGAAATCACCAAATCAATACCATTCACAGTAGCTCCCAAGATGATAAAATACTTAGAAATAAATCTTACCAAAGATGTAAAACACCTATACAAAGAAAACTACAAAGTACTACTGCAAGAAACTAAAAAAGACCTACATAAGTGGAAAAACATACCTTGCTCATGGATAGGAAGACTTAACACAGTAAAAATGTCTATTCTACCAAAAGCCATCTATACATACAATGCACTGCCGATCCAAATTCCAATGACATTTTTTAATGTGATGGAGACACAAATTACCAACTTCATATGGAAGGAAAGAAGCCCTGGATAAGTAAAGCGTTACTAAAAAAGAAGAGGAAAGTGGGATGCCTCACTCTACCTGATTTTCGAACTTATTATACAGCCACAGTACTCAAAACAGCCTGGTACTGGTACAAAAACAGCCACATAGACCAATGGAACAGAATTGGGAACCCAGATATAAATCCATCCACATATCAGCAGCTGATATTTGACAAAGGACCAGTGTCAGTTAATTGGGGAAAAGATAGTCTTTTTAACAAATGGTGCTGGCATAACTGGATATCCATTTGCAAAAAAATGAAACAGCACCCATACCTCACACCATGCACAAAAACTACCTCCAAGTGGATCAAAGACCTAAACATAAAGACTAAAATGATAAAGATCATGGAAGAAAAAATAGGGACAACGTTAAGAGCCCTAATACAAGGCATAAACAGAATACAAAACATTACCAAAAATGACGGAGAGAAATCAGATAACTGGGAGCTCCTGAAAATCAAACACCTATGCTCATCTAAAGACTTCACCAAAAGAGTCAAAAGACCACCTACAGATTGGGAAAGAATTTTCAGCTATGACATCTCCTATCAGCACCTGATCCCTAAAATCTATATGATTCTGTTAAAACTCAACCACAAAAAGACAAACAACCCAATCAAGAAGTGGGCAAAGGATATGAACATGCACTTCACTAAAGAAGATATTCAGGCTGCTGACAGATACATGAGAAAATGCTCTCGATCATTAGCCATTAGAGAAATGCAGATTAAAACTATGATGAGATTCCATCTCACTCTAACAAGGCTGGCATTAATTCAAAAAACACAAAATAATAAATGTTGGAGAGGCTGTGGAGAGACTGGAACTCTTATACACTGCTGGTGGGAATGTAAAATGGTACAACCACTTTGGAAATCTATCTGGTGTTTTCTTAAAAAGTTAGAAATAGAACTACCGTACAACCCAGAAATCCCACTCCTCGGAATATACCCTAGAGAAATAAAAGCCTTCACACGAACAGATATATGCACACCCATGTTTATTGCAGCACTGTTTACAATAGCAAAAAGCTGGAAGCAACCAAGGTGTCCATCAACGGATGAATGGCTAAATAAATTATGGTACATTCACACAATGGAATACTACGCATCGGTAAAGAACAGTGACGAATCTGTGAAACATTTCATAACATGGAGGAACCTGGAAGGCATTATGCTGAGTGAAATTAGTCAGAGGCAAAAGGACAAATATTGTATAAGATCTCTATTATAAGATCTTGAGAAATAGTATAAACTGAGAAGAACACATACTTTTGTGGTTACAAGGGGGGAGGGTGGGAGGGTGGAAGAGGGTTTTTTACTGATTAGTTAGTAGATAAGAACTGCTTTAGGTGAAGGGAAGGACAATACTCAATACACAGAAGGTCAGCTCAACTGGACTGGACCAAAAGCAAAGAAGTTTCTGGGATAAACTGAATGCTTCAAAGGTCAGCGGAGCAAGGGTGGGGGTTTGGGGACTATGGCTTAAGGGGACTTCTAAGTCAATTGGCAAAATAATTCTATTATGAAAACATTCTGCATTCCACTTTGAAATGTGGCATCTGGGGTCTTAAATGCTAACAAGCGGCCATCTAAGATGCATCAATTGGTCTCAATCCAACTGGGTCAAAGGAGAATGAAGAACACCAAGGTCACACAATAACTATGAGCCCAAGAGACAGAAAGGGCTGCACGAACCAGAGACTTACATCATCCTGAGACCAGAAGAACTAGTTGGTGTCCGGCCACAACCGATGACTGCCCTGACAGGGAGCACAACAGAGAATGCCTCAGGGAGCAGGAGATCAGTGGGATGCAGACCCCAAATTCTCATAAAAAGGCCAGACTTAATGGTTTGACTGAGACTAGAAGAATCATGGTGGTCATGGTCCCCAAACCTTCTGTTGGCCCAGGACAGGAGCCATTCCCGAAGACAACTCATCAGACATGGAAGGGACTGGACAATGGATTGGAGAGAGATGCTGATGAAGAGTGAGCTACTTGTATCAGGAGGACACTTGAGACTGTGTTGACATCTCCTGTCTGGAGGGGAGATGGGAGGGTAGAGAGGGTTAGAAACTGGCAAAATTGTCATGAAAGGAGAGACTGGAAAGAGGGAGCGGGCTGACTCATTAGGGGGAGAGTAAGTGGGAGTATGGTGTAAGGTGTATATAAGCTTGTATGTGGCATACTGACTTGATTTGTAAACTTTCACTTAAAGCACAACAAAAATTATTAAAAAAAAAAAAAAAAACTCCCAACAAAAAAAACCTTAGCCCTGACAGCTTCGCTGGGGAATTCTACTAATCTTTCAGAGAGGACTTAACACCACTACTACTAAAGGTGTTTCAGAGCATAGAAAAGGATGGAATACTCCCAAACTCATTATATGAAGTCAGCATAACCCTGATACCAAAACCAGGCAAAGACACCACAAAAAAAGAAAATCACAGACCTACATCCCTCATGAGCATAGACACAAAAATCCTCAGCAAAATTCTAGCCAATAGAATTTAAAAACATATCAAAAAAAAATTCACGATGACAGAGTGGGTTTGGTACCAGGTATGCCAGGATGGTTCAACATTAGAAAAACAATCAGTGTAATCCACCACGTAAATAAAACAAAAGAAAAGAACCACATGATCTTATCAATTCATGCAGACAAGATATTTGGCAAAGTCCAACACCCATTCAAGGTAAAAACTCTCAGCAAAATAGAAATAGAAGCAAAATTTCTCAACGTAATAAAGGGCACTTATGCAAAGGCAACTACCAACATCATCTTAAATCAAGAGAGTCTGAAAGCATTCCCCTTGAGAACGGGAACCAGGCAAGGATGCCCTTTATCACCACTCTTAGTCAGCATTGCAGTGGAGGTCCTAGCCAGAGCAATTAGGCTATATAAAGAAGTAGAGGGCATCCAAATTGGCAAAGAAGAAGTAAAAGTATCTCTATTTGCAGATGACATGATCTTTTACACAGAAAATCCTTTAGAATCCTCAAGAAAACTACTGAAACTAATAGAAGAGTTCAGCAGAGTATCAGGATACAAGATAAACATACAAAAATCAATTGCATTCCCCTATACCAACAAAGAGGAAGTCGAGGAGGAAGTCGCCAAATCAATATCATTTATAATAGACCCCCAGAAAATAAAATTCTTAGGAATAAATCTAACCAGAGATGTAAAAGACCTATACAAAGAGAACTACAAGACACCACTGCAAGAAACCAAAAGAGACCTACCTAAGTGGAAAAACATACATTGCTCATGGATAGGACAACTCAATGTTGTAAAAATGTCTAATCTACCCAAGGCTATCTACATAGATACAATGCAATCTCGATCCAAATACCAATAACATTTTTTAATGGGATGGAGAAAAAAATCACCAACTTCACACAGAAGGAACAGAGGCCCCAGATAAGTAAAGGTGAAAAAGAAGAACAAAGTGAGAGGCCTCACACTACCTGATTTTAGAACCTATTATACTGCCACAGTACTCAAAACACCCTGGTACTGGTACAATAGAGACATAGGCCAGTGATACAGGATTGAGAATCCAGACATAAATCTATCCACATGAGCAGCTGATATTTGATAAGGGTCCAAAGTCAATTAAATGTGAAAAAGACAGTCTCTTTAACAAATGGTGCTGGCATAATTGGATATCCATCTGAAAAAAAGTGAAACAAGACCACTACCTCACACCATGCACAAAAACTAACTCAAAATGGAACAAATACCTAAGAATAAAATCTAAAATGATAAAGATCATGGAAGAAAAAATAGAGACAACACTAGACATAATATATGGCATAAACAATATATGAAACATTGCTTATGATGCACAAATGACAGAAGAGAAATTAAATAACTAGGATCTTCTAAAAATCAAATGCCTATGCTCATCCAAATACTTCACACGAAGAGTAAAAAGATAACCTACAAACTGGGAAAAAGTTTTTGCTGCAACAATTCAGGTCAGCGTCTGATCTCTAAAATCTACATGATACTGCAAAAACTGAATGACAAAAAGACAAAGAACCAAATTAAAAAATGGGAAAAGGATATGAACAGGCACTTCAGCAAAAAAGACATTCAGGTGGCTAACACATATGTGAGGAAATGCTCACAGTCATTAGCCATTAGACAAATGCAAATCAAAACTACAATAAGATACCATCTCACTCCAATGACGCTGGCCTTAATCCAAAAAACACAAAATTATAAATGTTGGAGAGGTTGTGGAGAGACTGGAACACTTTTACACTGCTGGTGGGAACGTAAAATGGTACCACCATTTGGAAACCGATTTGGGACTTTGTTAAAAAGCTAGAAACAGAACTACCATAAGATCCAGCAATCCCACTCCTTGGAATATATCCTACAGGAATAAGAGCCTCCACAAGAACATATATATGCATACCCATGTTCATTGCAACACTCTTTAAATAGCAAAAAGATGAAAACAACCATGGTGGCCATCAGTGGATGAATTGATAAGCAAATCATGGTATATTCATTACAATGGAATACTGTGTAACAATAAAGAACAATGATGAATCTATGAAACATCTCATAACATGGAGGAATCTGGAAGGCATTATGCTGAGTGAAATTAGTCAGTTTCAATAGGACAAATATTGTATAAGACCACTATTATAAGAACTCAAGAATAAGTTTAAACACAGGAGAAAATATTCTTTGATGGTTACTAGGGTGGGGAGGGAGGGAGAGTGGTATTCACTAACTAGATAGTAGACTAGAACTATTTTAGGTGAAGGGAAAGACAATGCACAATACAGGAGAGGTCAGCACAATTGGATTAAACTAAAAGCGAAGAAGTTTCCCGAATACAACCAAATGTTTTCGAAGGCTAGAGTGCAGGGGTGGGGGTTTGGGGACCATGGTTTCAGGGGACATCTATGTCAATTGGCATAACAAAGTGTAATAAGAAAACGTTCTGCATTCCACTTTGGTGAGAGACATCTGGGGTCTTAAACGCTAGCAAGCAGCCATCTAAGATGCATCAATTTGTCTCAACTCACCTGTAGCAAAGGAGAATGAAGAACACCAAAGACATATGGTAAAGATTAGCCCAAGAGAAAGAAAGGGACACATAAACCAGAGACCCCATCAGTCTGAGATCAGAAGAAGTACATGGTGCCTGGCTACTACCAATTGCTGCCCTGGCAGCGAGCATATCAAAGAGTCCCTGATGGAGCAGGAGAACAGTGGGATGGAGATATCAAATTCTAGTAAAAAGACTAGGCTTAATGGTCTGACTGACACTAGAGGGACCCTGGAGGCCATGGTCCCCGGACCCTTTGGTAACCCAAGCCTGGATCTATTCCCGAAGCCAACTCTTCAGACAGGGATTGGACTGGTCTATAAGATAGAAAATAACACTGGTGAGGAGTGAGCTTCTTGGCTCAAGTAGACACATGAGACTATGTAGACAACTCCTGTCTGGAGGAGAGATGAGAAGGCACATGGTGACAGGAACTGGTTGAATGGAGAGAAGGAATGTGCTGTCTCATTAGAGGGAGAGCAGCTAGGAGTACATAGCAAGGTGTGTATAACTTTTGTATGAGGAACTGACTTGATTTGTAAACTTTCACTTAAAGCACAAAAAATTTAAAAAATGTTTTATTGAGCGAATAATAACAGTTTGAACTGGGAAACATGCAGAACAAAAGTGAAAATGCTGGGTGCTCTGAAGAGGCAGTAGAGCAGTCAAGGTTCAAGTAGACAGATCAGATACAGAGATGAAAGATGATAGATTAGATAGATAGATGATTGATAGATAGATGATAGGTAGGTAGTGGATAGGTACATAGATGGATGTTATGTAGAAAAACAGACAGTATTTGTTTTGTTTTACAAGGAATTGGCTTACACCATTATGGGGACTGCCTAAGCAAGTCCAAAATCTACAGCGAAGGCAATCAGGAAAGGAAGATTAGAGGTAGGGCTGAAGCTGTCTTCAAAGCTAAAATTTCTGTTCTTTCCTGGGGAAACCTCAGTGCTGCTTTTAAAGCTGTCTTAGTTATCTAGTACTGCTATAATAAAAATACCACAAGTGGATGGCATTAACAAAGAGAAATTTATTCTCTCACGGTCTAAGAGGCTAGGCTTTGGGGGAAGGTCTTTGTCATCAATCTATTTTCCCAGGTGGAGGATCTTCTCAGCCTAGGGACCCCAAGTCCAAAGGACACATTATTGTTCTAGCTCTTGTTTCTTGGTGATAGAGGTCCCCATGTTTCCCTGCTTGATTCTCTCTTTTATATCTCAAAAGAGATGGACTCAAGACACAACTTAAACTTGTAGATTGAGTCCTGACTCATTAATATAACTGCCACTAATCCCACCTCATTAACATCATAGAGGTAGGATTTACAACACATAGGAAAATCACCTGTCACAAGGCCCTATGTGTCTGTCAGTTTGTCGTACTGTGGGGGCTTGTGTGTTGCCGTGATGCTGGACACTATGCCACCGGTATTCAGATATCAGCAGGGTCACCCATGGAGGACAGGTTTCAGATGAGCTTCCAGACTAAGACAGACTAGGAAGAAGGACCCGACAGTCTACTCCTGAAAAGCATTAGCCAGCGCAAACCTTATGAATAGCAGTGGAACGTTGTCTGATATAGTGCTGGAAGATGAGACCCCCAGGTTGGAAGGCATACAAAAGATGACCGGGGAAGAGCTGCCTCCTCAAAGTAGAGTTGACCTTAATGACATGGGTGGAGTAAAGCTTTCAGGACCTTCATTTACTGACGTGGTATGACTCAAAATGAGAAGAAACAGCTCCATTAATAATCAGAACCTGGAAAGTACGAAGTATGAATCTAGGAAAACTGGAAATCATCAAAAATGAAATGGAACACATAAACATCGATATCCTAGGCATTAGTGAGCTGAAATGGACTGGTATTGGCTATTTTGAATCAGACAATCATATAGTCTACTATGCTGGGAATGAGAACTCGAAGAGGAATGGTGTTTCATTCGTCATCGGAAAGAATATTTCAAGATCTATCTTGAAGTACAACACTGTCAGTGATAGGATAATATCCATATGCCTACAAGGAAGACCAGTTAATAAGACCATTGTTCGAATTTATGCACCAACCACTAAGGCCAAAGATGAAGAAATAGAAGATTTTTATCAGCTGCTGCGGTCTGAAATTGATTGAACATGCAATCAGGATACACTGATAATTACTGGTGATTGGAATGGAAAGTTGGAAACAAAGAAGAAGGATCAGTAGTTGGAAAATATGGCCTTGGTGATAGAAACAATGCTGGAGATAGAATGTAGAATTTTGCAAGACCAACGACTTCTTTATTGCAAATACCTTCTTTCACCAACATAAACGGTGACTATACACATGGACCTTGCCTGATGGAACACACAGAAGTCAAATTGACTACATCTGTGGAAAGAGATGTTGGAAAAGCTCAATATCATCAGTCAGAACAAGGCCAGGGGCTGACTGTGGAACAGACCATCAATTGCTCATATGCAAGTTCAAGCTGAAACTGAAGAAAATCAGAGCAAGTCCACGAGAGCCAAAATATGACCTTGAGTATATCCCACCTGAATTTAGAGACCATCTCAAGAATAGATTTAATGCATTGAACGGTAGTGACTGCAGACCAGACGAGTTGTGGAATGACATCAAGGACATCATCCATGAAGAAAGCAAGAGGTCACTGAAAAGACAGGAAAGAAAGAAAAGACCAAGATGTATGTCAGAGGATACTCTGAAACTTGCTCTGAAACTAAAGCAAAAGGAAGAACTGATGAAGTAAAAGAAGTGAACAGAAGATTTCAAAGGGCCTCTCTACCACTCGAGAAGACAAAGTAAAATATTATAATGACATGTACAAAGAGCTGGAGATGGAAAACCAAAAGGGAAAAACACGCTCGGTGTTTCTCAAGCTGAAAGAACTGAAAAAAAAAAATTCAAGCCTCGAGTTGCAGTAGTGAAGGATTCCATGGGGAAAATATTAAACGATGCAGGAAGCATCAAAAGAAGATTGAAGGAATACACAGAGTCATTATACCAAAAAGCATTAGTCGATGTTCAAACATTTCAAGAGGTGGCATATGATCAGGAACCGATGGTACTAAAGGAAGAAGTCCAAGCTGCTCCGAAGGCATTGGTGAAAAACACGGCTCCAGGAATTAATGGAATATCAATTGAGATGTTTCAACAAACAGATGCAGCGCTGGAGGTGCTCACTCGTCTATGCCAAGAAATATGGAAGACAGCTACTTGGCCAACTGACTGGAAGAGATCCATATTTATGCTTATTCCCAAGAAAGGTGATCCAACCGAATGTGGAAATTATAGAATAAAATCAGTAATATCACATGCAAGCAAAATTTTGCTGAAGATCATTCCAAAATGGCTGCAGCAGTATATTGACAGGGAACTGCCAGAAATTCAGGCCAGTTTCAGAAGAGAATGTGGAACCAGGGATATCATTGCTGATGTCAGATGGATCCTGGCTGAAATCAAAGAATACCAGAAGGATGTTTACCTGTGTTTTATTGACTATGCAAAGGCATTCGAATGTGTGGATCATAACAAACTATGGATACCACTGTGAAGAATGGGAATTCCAGAGCACCTAATTGTGGTCCTGAGGAACCTTTACATAGATCAAGAGGCAGTTGTTCGGACAGAACAAGGGGATACTGATTGGCTTAAAGTTAGGAAAGCTGTGCGTCAGGGTTGTATTCTTTCACCATACCTATTTAATCTGTATGCTGAACAAATAATACGAGAAGCTGGACCATATGAAGAAGAACGGGGCATCAGGTTTGGAGGAAGACTCATTAACAACCTGCGTTATGCAGGTGACACAACCTTGCTTGCTGAAAGTGAAGAGGACTTGAAGCACTTACTAATGAAGATCAAAGACCACCGCCTTCAGTATGGATTACACCTCAACATAAAGAAAACAAAAATCCTCACAACTGGACCAATGAGCAACATCATGACAAATGGAGAAAAGATTGAAGTTGTCAAGGATTTAATTTCACTTGGATCCACAATCAGCAGCCGTGGAAGCAGCAGTCAAGAAATCAAAAATACATTGCATTGGGCAAATGCTGCAAAGGACCTCTTCAAAGTGTTGAAGAGCAAAGATGTCACCCTGAAGACTAAGGTGTGCCTGACCCAAGCCATGGTATTTTCAATCACATCATATGCATGTGAAAGCTGGACAACGAATAAGGAAGACTGAAAAAGAATTGACGCCTTTGAATTGTGGTGTTGGTGAAGAATATTGAATATACCATGGACTGCCAAAAGAACGAACAAATCTGTCTTGAAGTACAACCAGAATGCTCCTTAGAAGCAAGGATGGCAAGACTGCATCTTACATACTTTGGACATGTTGTCAGGAGGGATGAGTCCCTGGAGAAGGACATCATGCTTGGCAGAGTACAGGGTCAGCGGAAAAGAGGAAGGCCCTCAACGTGGTGGATTGGACACTGTGTCCGTGACAATGAGCTCAAGCATAACAATGATTGTATGGATGGCTCAGGTCTGGGCAGTGTTTTGTTCTGTTGTGCATAGGGTTGCTATGAGTCGGAACCAACTGGACGGCAGCTAACAACAACACAACAAGGAAGATCACATCAGATGATAAAATGGTAGACAATCACACAATACTGGGAATCATGGCCTAGCCAAGTTGACACATATTTTGGGGGGAAACAGTTCAATCCTTAACACTTTACTCTTTGGCCCCCCAAAATTCAAGTGGTTGCCACATGTAAAACACATTTAACCCAACATATCATATATAGAAAAAGTCTTAAATCAACTTCAGGTCCAAATTCCAAAAAATTACTCTGCATCTGTGAAATCTAGAATTCAAGTTATCTGTTTCCAAAGTACAATGATGGAACAGGCACAACGTAGACATTTCCATTATAAATGGGAGAAATTGGAGGGAAAGAAGGGATAACAGGTATCAAGCAAGTCAGCAGAACATATTACATTAACCTTCAACTTTTGAAAATAATTCTCTGTTCTCTGAAACCATTGACACAATGGCCCTGCCCTCCAGACTCTAGATTTTGGCCATGCTACGGGGATTCTGGGTGGAGGCCCCTCATCCCTGGGCTTCAGCTCTGCCTTCTAGGTCCATTGGAACAGCAACTCTGCTCCCTCTGTTTTGGGGGGCTCCTTTCTCCTAGTCCATCTGAGTGGTGATGCTACCCTTTGAGGCCCCTGAGGTTGTGGCCCTACCCTTTGAAGCTGAGACAGTTTTGCTTTCTGTGTTCCTTGTCTCTTCAGCTTCTGCTTCTTGGTTCTTTGGCCTCTTGGCCCCTCAGGCCTATTGCCCACATCTGGCCTACTGGGGCAAGTGTTCCAAAGCCCTGTAGCCCCACTCCACTCCACCAGTAAACTTAGACCAGGAGGCACTCAGCTCTCTTATTCTGTAGGTTGACAAGCCTAGTTTCACTGATAAGTGCTCAGAGGCAACCCACTCATCCAGGCAGCCTCCTGTGCAAAGGCACTTAGCTTTCACTCCATGGGTCAGCTCCAGAGCTGTCTTGAGCTGGTCTCCTGGTTCTCCTGCTGCTTTTTCTCTACTGCTTTCATTTCTCTGCTGCTCCTGCTGCTCACCTTCTGCACCGTCGCCAGTATAACAGCTCTCCTCATTTTCTTCTGAGTCCTCACCAAAATTGTCTGGCATCCATAATTCTTTGAACAGTCTCTTCAAGGCAATCTAGGCTTTTACTATTAGCACTTTAAAACTCTTACAGTCTCTATCCTTTCACGGTTCCAAAATTGCTTCCACATTTTTGGTATCTGTTAGATCAGCACCTTACTCTTTCAGTTCCAAATTTCTGTCTTAGTTATCTAGTGCTGCTGTTAGAGAAATACGGCAAATGCATGGATTTAACAAAGAGAAATTTATTCTCTCACATTCTGGTAAGCTCGAAGTCCAAATTCAGGGCTCCAGCTCTAGGGGAAGGCTTTCTATCTCTGTTGATTCTGGGGGAAGGCCCTTGTCATCAATATTCCCCTGGTCTAGGAGCTTCGCAGGTATAGGGACCCTGGGTCCAAAGGATGCACTCTACTCCAGGCACTGATTTCTGGTGGTATGAAGCTCCCCTGTCTCTCTACTTGCTTGTCTCTTTTACATCTCAAAAGAGGTTGATTTAAGACAAAATCTAAACCTGTAGATTGAGTCCTGCCTCATTAATATAATTGCCTCTAATTCTGCCTCATTAATATCATAGAACTAGGATTTACAACACATAGGAAAGGGTTTTTAGGAAAATCATATCAGATGACAAAATGGTAGATAATCACACAATACTGGGAATCATGGCCTAGCCAAGCTGACAGATATTTTGGGGGGAACACATTTCAATCCATGACAAAAACCTTCCAACAAATTAAGAGAGATCTACTCAGATAATCCAGGATATTATCCCTTACTTCAAGCCAATTGATTAGAGACTTTAATTACATCTGCAACATACTTTCCCAGCAACAACAGATTAGTGTTTGACTGAACAATATTAATAAATCCAATACAAAGGGCCAAATAAATAAATTCACAGATTGGAAAACTCAATATTGTACAAATAACAATTCTACTCAAATATAGATCCAATGCAATCTTAATCAATATCCTTGCAGGATTTTTGGAAACTGACAAGTTAATTCTAAAATTTATGTGAAAACTAAAAGGCTAAGAATAGCTAAGAAAATTACAAAAATGAACTAAACTGCATGACTAAAACTACCTAATAGCAATGCTTAGAACAAAACTGAAATAAATAATTCAGTATTGTATAGATAAAGTAACGACCAGTGAAACAAAATAAAGACTTAAGGACAGGCTGACACACATGGACAAGTGGTGCATAACAAAAGTGGGAGCCTTTTAATATTATTCACTCTGTACACAAATATATTATAAATATAAACATAAAATATAAATAATACATATAACAAAAGAAGATAGCTTCATGAACCTTTAGGTAGGCAAAAGAGTTTTGAAATAAGATTAAGTATTCAGTAAGTAAGACATTTGACTGTAGTGGGTCATGACAAATTATGGATAGCATTGCAAAGAATGGGAATTCCAGAACACTTAATTGTGCTCTTGAGGAACCTGTACTTAGATCAAGAGGCAGTCCTTCGAACAGAACTGCATTGTTTAAAGTCAAGAAGATAAGCGTCAGAGTTGTATCCTTTCACCATACTTTTTCAGTCTGTATGCTGAGCAAATAATCTGAGAAGCTGGAGTATATGAAGAAGCTGGAGGAAGACTTGTTAACAACCTGTGATATGCAGATGACACAACCTTGTTTGCTGAAAGTGAAGAGGACTTGAAGCACTTACTGATGAAGACCAAAGACCACAGCCTTCAGTATAGATTACACCTCAACATAAAGAAAACACAAATCCTCGCAACGGGACCAGTAAGAAACATCATGATAAACAGAGAAAAGATTGAAGTTGTCAAAGATTTCATATTACTTGGGTCCACAATCCACGCTTATGGAAGCTGCAGTCGAAAAATCAAATGACACATTGTATTGGCCAAATCTGCTGCGAAAGACCTCTTTAAAGTGTTAAAAAGCAAAGACGTCACTCTAAGGACTAAGGTGCTCCTCTCCCAAGCCATGGTGTTCTCAATCACCTCATATGAATGTAGAAGCTGGACAGTAAATAAGGAAGACCAAAAGAGAATTGAAGCCTTTGAGTTACGGTGTTCGCAAAGAATATTGAGAATATACCATGGACTGCCAGAAGAACAGATGAATCTGTCTTGGCGGAAGTACAGCCAGAATGCTTATTAGAAGTAAGGATGGCAAGACATCATCTCACATACTTTGGACATGTTATCAGGAGAAGGACGTAGTGCTTGGTAAAGTAGAGGGTCAGTGAAAAAGAGGAAGACCTTCAATGAGATGGATTGACAAAGTGGCTGTGACAGTGGGCTCAAGCATAACAACAATTATAAGGATGGCACAAGACCGGGCAGTATTTCGTTCTGTTGTACATAGGGTTGCTGTGAGTGGGAACCAACTTGACGGCAGCTAACAACAACAAGTATTGACCATAATGTAAAAGACCTATATAACTGGATTTCTTTAAAAGTAAGACATTCAAGTAATCAAAAGAAACTATAAGGAGTGTGAAAACTCAAGCCATGAAATGAGAGAAGGTATTTTCAAAACATATAACAACAGCAGTAAAAAGATTTATGTCCATAATAGGTAAAGAATTTCTGAATTATAGAAAAGACAGGTAAACACACCCAGATGGGCAACAAATTTAAACAGGCACTTCTTTAAAGAGAATATTGAAAAGTTATAAAGCACATGAAAAGTGCTCAAACTCATCTGTTCTTAAGAAAAAGCAATTTAAAACCACTGTGAGGTACCAATACACATGCCTCAGAAAGGCTGAAATTAAAAAGACTGACAACAAGTATTAGCAAGAATGTGGAGCAACTGGAACTCTCAAATAAGTCTGGAGGGAATGTAAATCTGTACAACTTTTGAAAACTCTTTGGCAGTATCTATTAAATTAACGTACATGAAACCCTGGTGGTGTAGTGGTTAAGAGCTACAGCTGCTAAGCCAAAGGTCGGCAGTTCAAATCCTCCAGGCACTCCTTGGAAACCCTATGGGGCAGTTCTACTCTGTCCTTTAGGGTCACTATGAGTTGGAATTGACTCAATGGCAGCAGGTTTGGTTTGGTACTCAGTTACTCAGCAATTTGATTAATAGGTATATACTTGCAGAAAAGCACATTACCATTGAAATATATGACAAGGATGATCATATCAGCGTTATGATTGGAATCTACCCAAATAATCATTAACAGAATGGATATATAAGTTGTTGTATAGACAAACAATAAAATATTATAAATGTGAACGAACATTTATGGAGGAATCTCACACACTCAATGTTGAGAAAAAGAAGCCAGATGCAAGTAAAATCTGATTGTTTCATTTAAAAAGTTCACAAAAGTTAAAACTAATCTGCCGTATTATGTTGTTATTCTGGCTATTGTTCTTAGGTGCTGTCAAGTCAGTTCTGACTCATAGCCATTCCAGGTATAACAGAACAAAACATTGCCTTGTCTTCTGCCATTCTCACAATAATAGGTATGTTTGAGCCCGTTGTTGCAACTACTGTGTCAATCCACCTCTTTGAGGGTCTTCTTCTTTTTCTGCTCATCCTCTACTTTAGCAGTATTATAAATCAGGATAATTGTTACCTTTGGGGGAAAAAGAAGGGAGTTGAGATCAGGAGAGGTTATGAAGAGAGCATTTGTGGAAATGTCTATCTGACAGAGTGGTTGTAACATTTACATTCCCATCAGGAATACAAGGATGAACTTTTTTTTCATATACTCACCAACATTTGCTGTTGTCATTACTTTTTATTTTAGCCATTCCAATAGATGCATAGTAATACCTCATTGTGGTTTTAATTTTCATTTTCCTGATACCTAATAATGTTGAACATCTTCCATCTACTTATGTACAGATTTGTATATCTCCTCATTGGTAAAATGTTTTTTTCATGGCTTTTGTCCATGGTGTAATTATATTATTTTAGTTTATTATTATTTTTTAATGTTGAGTTTTTAGAGTTCTTTACATATTCTAGATAGTCATCATTTGTTGGATATATGGTTTGCAAATATATTCTCCCTATCTATAGCTTGTCTTTTCATCCTCTTCACATAGTGTTCCAAGAGCAAAAGTTTTTCATTTTGATGAAGTCTAATTTATCTACTTTTCCTTTTATGAATCATGCTTTTAGTATCAAGTCTAAGAGTTCTTTGTCCCAAAGATTTTTTCATATGTTTTCTAAATACAGTTTATGTTTTTAAGTCCATCATTTATTTTAGGTTAATTTTTGTATAAAATCTGAGGTTCAGTTGAGCTTTTTTTTTTTTTTTTTTTTTTTGCCTATACATGTCCAATTGCTTCAGCACTATTTGTAGAAAAGGCTATCCTTCTTCTGTTGAATTGCTTTTGCACCTTTGTCAAAAATTAGTTCTTTCCAGCATCAATTGTATTGTTCTCTTATAGGTGTTTGCCTAGTTTTCTAAGGAGGGAAAGAAAAATTTGACAATTTGGGTTCTGAGTGTGAGAATGCTATTTCTTCTAGTATTAATGAAAATGCTTCTTTGTCACCATAAAAGTAGAGCCAGGGCAACTTGGTATGCCTTGATGCACACACAATAATCCAAGGAGACATCTAGCATGTACCAAGAAGGAGAAAATGGAAGCAAGACATTTCCGAACATAGTTTTCTCAAAGGAATAAATCGTAATCCTGGCTGACAGCCACTGAACTTCATATCAGGGTTTGCAGGCAGTAGATCTTCTCTGCTCAACCCCATTATAAATATTATTAGGATTTCAAGTCAAATGGAGATGTACCTGTATGGGCTCAGCACAAAAATTGCTCACTCACTCTCTCTGATTCCCTCTGTCACTGGGCAACGAAGAGTACTATATCATCTGCAGATAGTTCCGCGTCCACAGCAAGTACAAAACCCTCCATGATGGCAGCAGCAGGGCCACCCTCAGAGCAGCACTGAGCCTAAAGAGCGAGCACACATCCAGTCCCCAGCAGTGTGGGCTGTCTAGGCAGTAATTCAGTGAGCAGCTGGACAGCTCCTCTTATGCTGCAGGGAAGCCGGCAGCTGCTTCAAGGAGCATAGACCATGAATCACGATCTTTCATGGCACCTGCTTTACTGTCCTTTAGAGCCCTGCTCTCAGTCATCCAGCACTGTTATTTTATGAGTCCTTTACAGTTCATTAGCTCCAGCACAGATCCTACTTAGTACTACCTACAGCCCAGGTGCTTTCTAACTTGGGGATGCAATGGAGAGTAGAGATAATAAATCATAGGCAGGATCAACATCTGGCAAGAACAGAGGTCTGTGCTGTGTGGGGATTGTCGGGACTTAGGCCCCAGCTCTACAGGGCAAGTCTTGGATAGAAGTGCGAGAGTGAACTGTAGGGAAGGTAAGAAATGGGTCTGGCCTGCTAACTCAGAACTAAATCCACTCCTGAAGTCCACCTTTCAGCCAAAATTAGATAGACCCATAAAAAATAACACACGTGAGGAAAGTGCTCCTTAGTTCAATCACGTATACGAGACCAAATGGGCAACACCTTCCCAAAATGAAACAAACAAAGGCAGTAAGAGTGGACAAATGGACATGGGGAACATCGGGTGTAAAGGGAAAGGGGGAGAGTGCTGACACATTGTGGAGATTGCAACCAAAGTCACAAAACAATCTGCACATAAATTTTTGAATGAGAAACTAATTTGTGCTGTAAACTTTCACCTAAAGAACAATGAAATTAAAAAAACAAAAAAAAGAACCATAGTGGCCTTTGTTTTACAAGCCATTTACCCTCTGTTCCAGGGTTGCATTCAGCCATCCCTACCATGTGGCCAGATGAGGGTCAAGGAGCTCAAGTTACTTCCCAGTTCATTCAAGATGCATTCAGTGTTTTGGTAAGATTGTCAGCGTGAAGGTAGTTAATATTATGTCCTGTTTCTCCACCTTTACACTGTTTAGTAATGCAGATATCTTACTATACCTGCAACCTTATGAAAATGACCGATGTGGGCTTGTGCACAGACCTTCCTGTTCCCCAAGCCACCTGTGAAATTATTGACAGTGTCAGCTCAATTTTCCCCTGTCCTTTCCCTCCCTCCCTCAGCCTTTCTCCCTACTACCTGTTGAGTACAGTACGTTTGGTCACGTGCACTTGGAAGACGAAGAAGGTGGGAGTCAGAGAGATGATCAGGTGGGATGCTATACCGAGGGAAACCAAGTCAGAGATCACAGCACAAAACTGAGGGGAGGTAACAGAAAGCAGGGAACACAGGACATCGTGACTGATTACAAGGAGATGGTTTTATGTCTTTTGGAGATTGGGGGTGAGATAGGAGAGGGCCTGGAAAAGGAAATTGTTCTGGAAAGGGTAAGGTATGAAAAAGGGAACCTGAAAGATACTGCTGGTGTTGAGATTTCGCCCCCCTAAATATCCTTAAAGAGGTGCTGATGAGGAAGCTTTGTGTGTTTGCTTTGGCTGGGCCTCCTGAACTTGACACCACCCAGAGCTGGAGCCACTTGTGTCTCAGACATTTCCTGTGCAAAGGGTACTGTAGCTGCTTAGTGAAGCAACTCCGTCAGTTGGGTCCAGGGAGGAAGGATCTAGGACAATTGTTGAGGACCCTCATCACCCCAACATACATAAACCTACCTGGACTGCAGTTGAGAAGTCTCTAGAAAGGGCAGGAATTGGTACTTCTGGGGTGTGGAGGAAGGGGTAGGAGAGAGATGGAAGAGTTGGGAGGATACTGAGTTTCCCGTGGTTGGGTGGACTATGTGGCAGGACTTCAGTCATTTTTTTAGAATCCTACCCCAGAAGGCTGCCTGCTGGGCAAGGGGACTCCAGCAATGAGAGCTGAGGACAAGGGATGAGAGAGATGCCTCATGCAAGAGCTCCAGCAGAAAGGAAGAGGCCAGGCCTGAGCCACGCACAAGGGTCCTGGAGAGCCCTGAGAGAACCAACAAATATTTCCCACAGTGAGGGAGCCCATCGTCGGTTAACGGCAGTTGAGGTTCACAACTGTGCCATGCGCTAAAAAAAAAAAAAAATGCACTAGCATGGGTAAATAAGGTAGAGAGAGCAACTGCCTTTATTCTCCCTCTCTCCACTGCATACAAGGAATGGGGAGGCCCCTGAGAGCAGACTGTTCTGGCCCTCTGTCCACTCCAACAGCTAGAGCCACACATCTAACCTGCACTGTGTGGAGGAAAGTAAGGCTTTTGTGAAGCTGATATTTTAAAAAAGAATGAGACTGAAAGTTAAGGAACTGACATGAGATTCTCTATCAGTCAAAAGTGATAAAAAGCTCTGGAAACCTTGACATACTGTTGAGCTGACTTATTTCCCAATAAGAAAAGGGTGGTTCAGTACGCAGTATCTAGAAAACAGTAAAGCCATCCACAGTGTAGGAGCTAAAGTGGGCACTTCTCATTAAACCAGCTGCATGGGTTCACATGCTTTCTTCCCCACTGGACTTCAATCTCCTTGAAGATAAGGACTAGTCTGGATCATCTCTCAGCCTCTTATAGAGGCTTTGCCCAGAGTGTCATTCTGCAGACATTACAGTCGTCTGTTTATCTGACATCTCACCCATGGAACTAAGGATTCTGAAAAGACAGAGAATGTGTCTTACTCTGCTCTGTATCCCCAGCTTCTACCTAGTGCAAGTAGTCACACACAAAAAAATTGTAGTTGGATTGTAGAAACTGTAAAAGACAGACAGCAACCGTGGTCAGCAGAAAATTCCCCCCCAAAGATGCCTACATCCTAATCTCTGAAATCTGTGGATATGTTATTTTACATGGGAAAAGGGACTAGGAAGATATGATTAAGAATCATGAGATGGGGCTATTATGCTGGATTATCCATATGGTTCCAGTATAATCACAAAGGCATTTATAAAAGGAGGAAAGAGGGTCAAAGTTAGAAAAAGGAAACGTGACAATGGGACCAGAGGTTGGAGTGATATGCTTTGAAGATGGAGAAAGGGATCACGAGCCCAGGGATGATGGTGGCTCTGTCGTTGTTGTTAGGTACCGTTGAATCACTTCTGACTCATAGCGACCCTACCTACAACAGAATGAAACACTGCCTGGTCCTGCGCCATCCCCACAATAGTTGCTATGCTTGAGCCCATTGTTGCAGTCACAGTATCAATCAATCTCATTGAGGGTCTTCCTCTTTTTTTTTTTTTTTCATTTTTATTGGGCTTTAAGTGAAAGTTTACAAATCAAGTCAGTGTTTCACACAAAAATTTATATACACCTTGCTATATACTCCTAATTGCTCTCCCCCTAAAAAAAAAGGGGGGGTGCATATTCCTTCCCTCCACTCTCTCTTTTCATTTCCATTCCACCAGCTTCTGACCCCCTCTGCCACCTCATCCCCCCTCCAGACAGGAGATGCCAACATAGTCCCATGTGTCTACTTCATACAAGAAACTCATTCTTCATCAGCATCGTTTTCTATCCCATTGTCCAGTTTAATCCCTGTCTGAAGAGTTGGCTTTGGGAATGGTTCCTGTCTTGGGCTAACAGAAGGTCTGGGGACCATGACCACAGGTGTCCTTCTAGTCTCAGTCAGACCATTAAGTCTGGTCTTTTTACAAGAATTTGGAATTTGCATCCCACTGCTCTCCTGCTCCCTCATGAGAGGTCTGTTGTGTTCCCTGTCAGGGCAGTCATCATCAGTTGTAGCCGGGCACCATCTACTTCTTCTGGTCTCAGGCTGATGTAGTCTCTGGTTTATGTTGCCCTTTCTGTCTCTTGGGCTCATAATTACCTTGTGTCTTTGGTGTTCTTCATTCACCTTTGCTTCAGGTGGGTTGAGAGCAATTAATACATGCTCTCATAGATGGCCACTGTGAGTGTTTAAGACCCCAGGTGCCACTCCCCAAAGTGGGATGCAGAATGTTTTCTTAGTAGATTTTATTATGCCAATTGACTTAGATGTCCCCTGAAACCATGGCCCCCAAACCCCCACCCCTGCTAGGCTGGCCTTCGAAGCATTCAGTTTAATCAGGAAACTTCTTTGCTTTTGGTTTAGTCCAGTTGTGCTGACTTCTCCTGCATTGTATGTTGTCTTTCCCTTCACCTAAAGTAGTTCTTTTCTCCCTCCCACCCTCCCTCCCCTCTCTAGTAACCGTCAAAGAATATATTCTTCTCAGTTTAAACTATTTCTGGAGTTCTTATATTTATCCTTTTGCAACTAATTTCACTCAGCATAATGCCTTCCAGAGTCATCCAAGTTATGAAATGTTTCACAGGTTCATCACTGTTCTTTATTGATGCATGGTATTCCGTTGTGTGAATATGCCATAATTTACTTATCCATTCATCCATTGATAGGCATCTTGGTTGCTTCCATCTTTTTGCTATTGCAAACAGTGCTGCAATGAACATGGGTGTGGATATATCTGTTTGTGTAAAGGCTCTTATTTCTGTAAGACATATTCCAAGGAGTGGGATTGCTGGATCGTATGGTAGTTCAATTTCTAGCTTTTTAAGGAAGCACCAAATTGATTTCCAAAGTGATTGTACCATTTTACATTCTCACCAGCAGTGTATAAGTGTTCCAGTCTCTCCAAAACCTCTCCAACATTGATTATTTTGTGTTTTTTGGATTAATGCCAGCCTTGTTGGAGTGGGAAACCCTGGTGGTGTAGTGGTTAAAGTGCTACGGCTGCTAACCAAGAGGTTGGCAGTTTAAATACACCAGGCACTCCTTGGAAACTCAATGGGAGAGTTCTACTCTGTCCTATAGGGTTGCTATAAGTTGGAATCAACTCGACGGCAGTGGGTTTGGTTTTGGTTGTTGGAATCTCATTGTAGTTTTGATTTGCATTTCTCAAATGGCTAATGATCCTGAGCATTTCCTCATGTATCTGTTAGCTACCTGAACATCTTGTTTCGTGAAGTGCCTGTTCATATCTTTTGCCCATTTTTTAATTGAGTTATTTGTGTTTTTGTAGTTAAGTTTTTGCAGTATCATGCAGATTTTAGAGATCAGGCGCTGATGGGAAATGCCAGGCTAAAAACTTTCTCCCAGTCTGTAGGTAGTCTTTTTACTCTTTTGGTGAAGTCTTTGGATGAGCATACGTGTTTGATTTCTAGGAGCTCCCAGTTACCTGCATTGTTAGCAATGTTTTCTATACAGTACATTAGGGCTCCTAATGTTGCCCTGTTTTTTCTTCCATAATATTTATTGTTTTAGATTTTATATTTAGGTCTTTGATCCATTTCTAGCTTGTTTTTGTGCATGGTGTGAGGTATGGGTCTTGTTTCATTTTTTCGCAGATGGATATCCAATTATGTCAGCACCATTTGTTAAAAAGACTGTTTTTTTCCCCCATTTAACTGATTTTGGGCCTTCGTCAAATATCAGCTGCTCATAAAAAAATACATATATATAATTTTTTCACCATATGTGGATGGATCTATGTCTGGATTCTCAATTCTGTTCAATTGATCTACGTATCTGTTGTATCAGTACCAGGCTGTTTTGACTACTTTGGCTGTATAATAGGTTCTAAAATCAGGTAAGTGAGGCCTCCAACTGTATTCTTTTTCAGTAACACTTTTTTTTTTTTTTTTTTACTTATGTAGGGCCACTTTCCCTTTCATATGGTGTTGGTGATTTGTTTCTCCATCTCATTTAAAAATGTCATTGGAATTTGGATCGGAATTGCATTGTATCTATAGATGGTTTTTGGTAGAATAGACGTTTTTACAATGTTAAGTCTTCATATCCATGAGCAAGGTATGTTTTTCCACTTATGTAGGCCTCTTTCAGTTTCTTGCAGGAGCGTTTTATAGTTTTCTTTGTATAAGTCTTTTATATCTCTGGTAAGATTTATTCCTAAGTATTTTATCTTCTTGCGGGCTACTATAAATGGTATTGATTTGGTGATTTCTTCTTCAATATTCTTTTTGTTGCTGTAGAGAAATCCAACTGATTTTTGTATGTTTGTCTTTTCACCTGATACTCTGCCAAACTATTAGTTTCAGTAGTTTTCTTGAGGATTCTTTAGGCTTTTCTGTAAATAAGGTCATGTCATCTGCAAATAGAGATACTTTAACTTCTTCCTCGCCAATCTGGATGCGCTTTATTTCTTTATCTAGCCTAATGGCTCTGGCTAGGACCTCCAGTACAATGTTGAATGAGAGTGGTGATAAAGGGCATCCTTGTCTGGTTCCCAATCTCAGGAGGGATGCTTTCAGACTCTCTCCATTTAGGATGATGTTGGCTATTGGCTTTGTATAAATGCCCTTTATGATGTTGAGGAATTTTCCTTCTATTCCTATTTTGCTGAGAGCTTTTATCAAGAATGAGTGTTGAACTTTGTCAAATGCCTTTTCTGCATCAATTGATAAAATCATATGGTTCTTGTCTTTTTGTTTTATTTATATGATGGATTACATTAATTGTTTTTCTAATATTGAACCATCCCTGCATAGCTAGTATGAATCCCACTTGGTCATGGTGAAATATTTTTAATGTTGTTGAATTCTATTGGCTAGAATTTTGTCGAGGATTTTTGCATCTAAGTTCATGAGGGATATAGGTCTGTAATTTTCTTTTTTTGTGGTGTCTTTACCTGGTTTTGGTATCAGGGATATGCTGACTTCATAGAACAAGTTTGGGATTTTCCATCCTTTTCTATGCTCTGAAATACCTTTAGTGGTAGTGGTGTTAACTCTTCTCTGAAAGTTTGGTAGAACTGTGCAGTGAAGCTGTTGGGGCCAGGGATTTTTCTTGTTGGGAGTTTTTTGATTACCTTCTCAATCTCTTCTTTGTTATGGGTCTATTTAGTTGTTCTACCTCTGTTTCTGTTAGTTTAGGTAGGTAGTGTGTTTCTAGGAATTCATCCATTTCTTCTAGGTTTTCACATTTGTTATGTACAATTTTTCATAGTAATCTGATATGATTCTTTTAATTTTAGTTGGGTCTGTTGTAATATTGCCTATCTCATTTCTTATTCAGGTTATTTGCTTCCTCTTCTGTTTTTCTTTTGTCAGTTTGGCCAGGGGTTTATCAATTTTGTTGATTTTTTCAAAGAGCCAGCTTTTGGTCTTGTTAATTCTTTCAATAGTTTTTCTGTTTTCTATTTCATTTAATTCTGGTCTAGTTATTATTATTTGCTTTCTTCTGGTGCCTGAGGATTTCTTTTGTTGCTCTGTTTCTATTTGTTCAAGTTGCAGGGATAATTCTTTTATTTTGGCCCTTTCTTCTTTTTGGATATGTGCATTTATTGATGTAAATTACCTCTGAGCCCTGCTTTCACTGTGTTTCAAAGGTCCTGAAAGGAAGTGTTTTCATTCTCATTGGATTCTATGAATTTCTTTATTCTCTCCTTAATGTCTTCTATAACCCAGTCATTTTTGAGCAGAGTATTGTTCAGTTTCCAAGTGGTTTGATTTCTTTTCCCTGCTTTTTCTGTTATCGATTTCTACTTTTATGGACTTATGGTCAGAGAAGATGGTTGTAATATTTCAGTGTTTTGGGTTCTGCTAAAGCTTGCTTTATGACCCAATATCTGGTCTATTCTAGAGAATGTTCCATGTGCACTAAAAAGAAAGTGTACTTTACTGCTCTTGGGTAAAGTGTTCTGTATATGTCTGTGAGGTCAATTTGGTAGATTGTGGCATTTAGATCATCCGTGTCTTTATTGAGTTTCTTTCTGTGTGTCCTGTCCTTCACCAAAAGTGGTGTGTTGGAGTCTCCTACAATTATTCTGGGGCTGTCTATCTCACTTTTCAATGGCGATAGAGTTTCTTTTACGTATCTTGCAGCTCTGTCATTGGGTGCATAATATTTAATATGGTTATACCTTCCTGGTATATCGTCTCTTTAATCACTATATAGTGTCCTTCCTTTTCCTTTGTGGTGGATTTAACTTTAAAGTCTATTTTGTCAGAAATTAATATTTCCACTCCTGTTCCTTTTTGATTGTTGTTTGCTTGATATATTTTTTTCCATCCTTTGAGTTTTAGTTTTTTGTGTCTCTAAGTCTAAGATGTGTCTCTTATAGGCAGCATATAGACGGATTGTGTTTTTTAATCCATTCTGCCACTCTCTGTCTCTCTATCAGTGCATTTAGTCCATTTACATTCAGAGTAATTATGGATAGGTATGAATTTAGTGCTGTCATTTCGATGTCTTTTTTTGTGTGTTTTTGACAGTTTTTTTCCCCACTTAATTTTTTGTGATGAGTTTTTTTTTTAGTTCATCTTTATGTATTGCCTTTTCCGCTTATTCATTGTTGTTGATTTTGTTTCTGCTGAGTCTTTATTTTTTCTTGTATTTTATTTTGATGTGTAGGATAGTTTGTCTCTTTTGTTTTTACCTTAATATTTACCTCTGTTTTTCTAAATTTAAACCTAACTTTTGATTTTTTGTATCGCCTTGTCTTCCTCTCCATATGAAAGATCTGTGACTACACTTCTTATTTCCTCTTTATTTGTTTTAATGGCGTCTTCTTTTACATGATAACATCTCTTTTACTCTGTTGTGAGCATTTTTTTATCCTGATTTATTTTTTGTGATTTCCCTGTCTGGGTTGACATCTGATTGCTCTGTCCTATGTTCTAGTCTGGGGTTGATACCTGATGTTATTGATTTTCTAACCCAAGAACTCCCTTTAGTATTTCTTGCAGTTTTGGTTTGGTTTTTACGAATTCCGTAAACTTCTGTTTATCTAGAAATATCCTAATTTCACCTCCATATTTGAGAGACAGTTTGGCTGGCAATTTTTTTTCCTTGAATACTTTATATAAGTCATTCCATTGCCTTCTTGCCTGCATGGTTTCTGCCAAGTTGTTCGAGCTTTTTCTTATTGACTCTCCTTTGTAGGTGACTTTTCATTTATCCATAGCTGTTCTTAAAATTCTCTATCTTTGGTTTTTGCAAGTTTGATTATATGTCTTGGTGACTTTCTTTTAAAATCTACCTTATGTGGAGTTTGATGAGCATGTTAGATAGATATCTTTTCATATTTCACGTTATCAGGGAGTTTTCTGCCAATAAATCTTCGACAATTGTCTCTGTATTTTCTGTCCTCCCTCTCTGTTCTGGTACTCCAATCACTCGAAGGTTATTTCTCTTGATGAAGTCCCACATGACTCTTAGGGTTTCTTCAATTTTAAAAAATTTTTTATCTGATTTTTCCCAAAATGTATTGATGGCAAGTGTTTTATGTTTAATCTCAGTAATTCTGACTTCCACTTCTTCAATTCTGCTCCTCTGACTTTCTACTGAGTTGTCTAATTCTCAAAGTTTATTGTTAATCTTCTGAATTTCTGTTTGCTGTCACTCTATGGGTTCTTACAGCCTATTAAATTTGTCATTATGCTCTTGAATAACCTTCTTAATTTTCTCGTCTGCTTTAACTGTGTGTACCTTGGCTTTTTCTGCATTTTGCCTGATGCCCTTCCTGATCTCTTGAGGAGGTCTGTGTATTAATCTTTTGTATCCTACCTCTCGGGAAACCCTGGTGGCATAGAGGCTAAGTGCTATGGCTGCTAACCAAAGCGTTGGCAGTTTGAATCCACCAGACGATCCTTGGAAATTCTGAAACTGGGTATCCTACCTCTGTTAATTCCAGGACTATATCTTCATCCAGAAGATTCCTTGGTAATTTGTTTTGGGGGCTCATTAAAGCTATCATGGTCTGCTTCTTCATGTGTTTTAATATCGACTGTTGTCTCTGAGTCATCAATAAGTTATTTGATGTATTTATTTTATGTTTACTCATTGTGTTCTACCTTCTTGCTTCATTTTGTTTTGATATGCCCAAATGGGTTGCTTGAGTGAGCGAGCTTGAGTATTTTCACCTTTGGAGCTCTGACATGCTGTCACCAGATGTCTAGAGCTGTTATCAGGTATATCAGTCTAGAAGTCCATTCACTTTTCTTGTATGAATTCAGCTCAGCTCTTCAGGTAGTTGATCATCAAGTGTGTGGTACAGGCTCTGTCCTATAATCTTAGAGGGGCAGGGGTGATTGGTGTAGGTACCAGTATCTGGTTGCGGCAGGGGGTAATGCTCTGAACAAGGCAGGGGCCTGAGAATCATCCCCCAAGTGTCTCTGAGGAAAGTGCATCCCTCTTCCCTAGAGTGTACTGTTGGGCGGGTTCTGCAGGTGGACTATGGGCACCCAATGTTTTTGGTTGTAAGGACTGGGAGGTACCAGTTATCCTTGGACCCGTGTTGCAGGTGGATGGGTGATCTGAGTCCTTAGCCCCCTGATATGGGTAGGTGAGGACCCTGGTTAATAGGCAAAGCAGTGTCAAACATCGAAAACACCCACCTCTCCACTGCAGAGCTAAAACAGTTATAGTCTGCCAACAAGGGCCTATTCTCCTGAAATAGGCCCACACAGGTCCCTGCAGTGGGGAAAGGTATTCAAAGTCCAAGCCCATTTATGCCTGGACAGGAATCTCTTCTCTCCTGAGCTCCCCTGGTTAGTGGAGCTGACAAATTATGTTTTCCCCCAGTTGTGAATTTATTCCTTCTCCAAGGCCGAGAGGATAGCTCCACGTGCTCAGTAAGGCCTATCTCAGGCCCAGGGAAATCAACAGCCACTGAAGCCAGCTAGGGGTTGGGGGGGGTGCGGTAAAATATATGCAAGTATTTAGCTTTTGCCGAGTGCAGCATTCTTCTCTGGTTCTGGGGGTGTAAGTAGACTGTGTGGCTGGCTGCTTCTCCCTGCAGAAACTGCAGCTGAAAGCTACTACCAGCCAGCCACAGCTGCTCCCAGGAATGGTGCCTGAGGGATCCCAGTGATTCAGGTCTGGCAACTCCTCTCTGCTTCTGAAACATCTCTCTCCCCGATGCTCTGTCTGTTTTCTAACTTTGCTTGATGTCCAGGGCTCTAGGTTGTCAGAAATATAATAGTTTCACTTGTTTTGGGGGGTCTTTATTACAAGTGGGTTTGCAGGAAGCATCTGGCTCTTCCACCATCTTGGCCCCAACTCTCTTCCTCTTTTTTGCTCACCTTCTATCCTATGAAGTTTGATGTCCTTCTCCAGGGACTGATCCCTCCTAAAAACACATCCAAAGTATGTGAGACGAAGTCTCGCCATCCTCATCTCTAATGAGTATTCTGGTTATAATTCTTCCAGGACAGTTTTGTTTGTTCTTCTGGCAGTCCATGATATATTCAATATTCTTCATCAACACCATAATTTAAAGGCATCGATTCTTCTTTGTGATTCTTTATTGAATTTCTGGCAGTTCCCTGTCGATGTAATGCTGCAACTGATTTTGAATGATCTTAAGCAAAATTTTACTTGTGTGTGATATTAATGATATCGTTCAATAATTTCCACATTCTGTTGGTCCACCTTTCTTGGGAATGGGCACAAATATGGATTTCTTCCAGTTGGTTGGCCAGGTAGCTGTCTTCCAAATTTCTTTGTGTAGATGAGCGAGCACTTCCAGCACTGCCTCTGTTTGTTGAAACATCTCACTTGGTATTCCATCAATTCACGTAGCCTTGTTTTTCCCCAGTGCTTTCAGTGTAGCTTGGACCTCTTCCTTCAGTACCATCGGTTCTTGATCATATACCACTTTCTGAAATGGCTGAACAATGACCAGTTCTTTTTGGTATAGTGACTCTATATTCCTTCCATCTTGTTTTGATGCTTCCTGCATTGTTTAATGTTTTCTCTGTAGAATACTTCAATATTGCACCTAGAGTCTTGAAATTTTTCTTCAGTTCTTTCAGCTTGAGAAATGCTGAGGATGTTCTTCTCTTTTAGTTTTCTATTTCCAAGTCTTTGCACGTTTAGTTATAATACTTAGTCTTCTTAAGCTGCCCTTTGAAATCTGCTGTTCAGTTCTTTTACTTCAACATTTCTTTTTTGGCTTTAGCTACTCAATGTTCAAGAGCAAGTTTCAGAGTCTCTTCTGACATCCATTTTGGCCATTTCTTTCTTTCCTGTCTTTTTAATGACTTCTTGCTTTCTTCATGTATGATGTCCTTCATGTCATTCCACAACTTGTCTGATCTTAGGTTGTTAGTGTTCAATGGGTCAAATTTATTCTTGAGATAGTCTCTAAGTTCTGGTGGGATATGCTCGAGATTGTACTTTGACTCTCATGGAATTGTTCTAATTTTCTTCAGTTTCAACTTGAACTTCTATATGAGAAATTGATAGCCTGAACCTCAGTCTGCCCCTGGCTTTCTTCTTCTTCTCTTTCCACAGACATAGTTGATTTGATTCCTGTGTATTCCTTCTGGTGAGGTCCAAGTGTACAGACACCATTTATGTTGGTGAAAAAAGGTATTTGCTATGAAGAAGTCTTTGGTCTTGCAAAATTCTATTCATGTGATCTACAGCATTATGTCTATCCACAAGGCCATATTTTCCAACTACCAATCCTTCTCCTTTGTCTCCGGCTTTCACATTCCAATCACCCATAATTATCAATGCATCCTGATTGTATGTTTGATCAATTTCAGACTGCAGAAGTTGGCAAAAATCTTCAATTTCTTCATCTTTGGCCTTAGTGGTTGGTCCATAAATTTGAATAATAGTAATATTAACTTCTTTGTAGGTGTATGGATATTATCCTATCACTGACAACATTGTACTTCAGGATAGATCTCGAAATGTTCTTCTTGAAGATGAATGCAATGCCATTCCTGTTCAATTTGTCATTCCTGGCATAGTAAATCATATGATTGTTTGATTCAAAATGGCCAATACCAGTCCATTTCAGCTCACCAATACCTAGGATGTCCATGCTCATGTTTTCAATTTCATTTTTGGCTCTTTCCAATTTTCCTAGATTCATACTTTGTACATTCCAGGTTCCAATTATTAATGGATGTTTGTAGCTGTTTCTTCTCATTTTGAGTTATGCCACATCAGCAAATGAAGGTCCTGAAAGCTTGACTCCATCAATGTCATTCAGGTCCACTCTACTATGAGGAGGCAGCTCTTCTCCAGGTGTATTTTGAGTGCTTCCAACCTGAGGGGCTCATCTTCCAGCACTATCAATGTTCTGCTGTTATTTATAAAGTTTTCACTGGCTAATTCTTTGCAGATGTAGACCACAGGGTCCTTCTTCCTAGTCTATCTTAGGCTGGAAGCTCAGCTGAAACCTGTCAGCCATGGATGACTCTGTTGGTATTTGAATATAGGAGGCATAGCTTCCAGCATCAGAGCAACACTCATGCCCCCACAGTACAAGCTGACAGACACGTGGGGGACCTGTGTTTTACTGACTATGCAAAGGCATTAAACCGTGTAGATTATAATAAATTACAGATAACATTGTGAAGGATGGGAGTTCTAGAACATTTAATTGTGCTCATGAGGAACCTGTATGTAGGTGAAGAAGCAGTCGTTCAAACAGATAAAGGGGAGAGTGCATGATTTAAAGTGAGGAAAGGTGTGCATTTGGGTTGTATCCTTTCACCATATCTATTCAATCTGAATGCTGAGCAAATAATCCCAGAAGCTGGACTATATGAAGAAGAATGGGGCATCAGGATTGGAGGAAAACTTATTAACAATTTGTGATATGCAGATGACACAACCTTGCTTGCTGAAAGTGAAGAAGACTTGAAGCACTTGCCGATGAAAATCAAAGTCAACAGCCTTCCATATGGATTACACCTTAACATAAAGAAAACAAAGTCCTCACAATAAGCAACATCATGATAAATGGAGAAAAGATTGAGATTGTCAAGGATTTCATTTTACTTGGATCCACAATCAACACCCATTGAAGCAGCAGTCAAGAAATCAAAAGACGCATTGCATTGGGCAAATCTGCTGCAAAGGACTTCTTTAAAGTCTTCAAAAGCAAAGATGTCACCTTGAAGACTAAGGTGTGTCTGGCCCAAGCCATGGTGTTTTCAATCACCTCATATGCATTAGAAAGCTGGACAATGAATAAGGAAGACAGAAGTAGAATTCACGCCTTTGATTTGTGGTGTTGACAAATAATATTGAATATACCATGGACTGCCAAAAGAATGGCCAAATCTGTTTTGGAAGAAATGCAACCAAAATGCTCCTTAGAAGCAAGGATGGCAAGACTATGTTTCATATACTTTGGACGTGTTATCAGGAGGGATCAGTCCCTGGAGAAGGACATAATGCTTGGTAAAGTAGAGGGCCAGTGAAAACGAGGAAGACACTCAAGAAGATGGATTGACACAGTGGCTGCAACAATGGGCTCAAGGATAACAACAGTTGTGAGCATGGCACAGGACTGTCAGTGTTTTGTTCCATTGTCCTTAGACTTGCTATGAGTTGAAACCAACTCTAAGGTACCTAACAACAACAATATTCTATATTATATTAATTGATTTTTTTTTTTGTTATAACGTTTATTAAGCTTCAAGTGAACGTTTACAAATCCAATCAGTCTGTCACATATAAGTTTACATACATCTCACTCCCTACTCCCACTTGCTCTCCCCCTCTTGAGTCAGCCCTTTCAATCTCTCCTTTCTTGACAATTTTTCCGGCTTCCCTCTCTCTCTATCCTCCCATCCCCCCTCCAGACAAGAGTTGCCAACACACTCTCAAGTGTCCACCTGATATAATTAGTTCACTCTTCATCAGCATCTCTCTCCCCGCCGCTGACCAGTCCCTTTCATTTCTGATGAGTTGTCTTCGGGAATGGTTCCTGTCCTGTGCCAACAGAAGGTCTGGGGACCATGGCCGCCGGGATTCCTCTAGTCTCAGTCAGACCATTAAGTTTGGTCTTTTTATGAGAATTTGGGGTCTGTATCCCACTGATCTCCTGCTCCATCAGGAGTTCTCTGTTCTGCTCCCTGTCAGGGCAGTCATCGATTGTGGCCGGGCACCAACTAGTTCTTCTGGTCTCAGGATGATGTAGGTCTCTGGTTCATGTGGCCCTTTCTGTCTCTTGGGCTCTTAGTTGTCGTGTGACCTTGGTGTTCTTCATTCTCCTTTGATCCAGGTGGGCAGAGACCAACTGAGGCATCTTAGATGGCCGCTTGTTAGCATTTAAGACCCCAGACGCCACATTTCAAAGTGGGATACAGAATGATTTCATAATAGAATTATTTTGCCAATTGACTTAGAAGTCCCCGCAAACCATGTTCCCCAGACCCCCGCGCTTGCTCCGCTGACCTTTGAAGCATTCATTTTATCCCGGAAACTTCTTTGCTTTTGGTCCAGTCCAATTGAGCTGACCTTCCATGTATTGAGTGTTGTCTTTCCCTTCACCTAAAGCAGTTCTTATCTACTGATTAATCAATAAAAAACCCTCTCCTACCCTCCCTCCCTCCCCCCTCGTAACCACAAAAGTATGTGTTCTTCTCAGGTTTACTATTTCTCAAGATCTTATAATAGTGGTCTTATACAATATTTGTCCTTTTGCCTCTGACTAATTTCGCTCAGCATAATGCCTTCCAGGTTCCTCCATGTTATGAAATGTTTCAGAGATTCGTCACTGTTCTTTTTTTTTTTTTTTTAATTTTTATTAAGCTTCAAGTGAACATTTACCATTCCAATGAGTCTGTCACATGTAGGTTTACATACATCTTACTCCCTTCTCCCACTTGCTCTCCCCCTATTGAGTCAGCCCTTACAGTCTCTCGTTTCGTGCCAATTTTACCTTCTTCCCTCTCTCTCTATCTTCCCATCCCCCCTCCAGTCAAGAGTTGCCAACACACTCTCCCGTGTCCACCTGATTTAATTAGCTCACTCTTCATCAGTATCTCTCTCCCCCCCACTGACCAGTCCTTTTCATGCCTGATGATTTGTCTTCGGGGATGGTTCCTGTCCTGTGCCATCAGAAGTTCTGGGGAGCATTGTCTCTGGGATTCCTCTAGTCGCAATCATACCATTAGGTGTGGTCTTTTAATGAGAATTTGGGGTCTGCATCCCATTGGTCTCCTGCTCCCTCAGGAGTTGTCTGTTGTGTTCCCTGACAGGGCAGACATCGATTGTGGCCAGGCACCAACTAGTTCTTCTGGTCTCAGGATAATGTAGGTCTCTGGTTCAAGTGGCCCTTTCTGTCTCTTGGGTTCTTAGTTGTCATGTGACCTTGGTGTTCTTCCTTTGCCTTTGCTCCTGGTGGGTTGAGACCAATTAATGTATTTTAGATGGCTGCTTGTTGGCATTTAGGACCCCAGGTGCCACAATTCAAAGTGGGATGCAGAGTGTTTTCATAATAGAATTGTTTTGCCCATTGACTTAGAAGTCCCCTCAAACCAAGTTCCCCAGACCCCAGCCCCTGCTTCGCTGACCTTTGAAGCTTTCATTTTATCTCGGAAACCTCTTTACTTTTAATCCAGTCCAATTAGGCTGACCTTCCTTGTTTTGAGTGTTGTCTTTCCCTTCACCCAAAGCAGTTCCCATCTACAGATTGATCAATAAAAAGCCCTCTCCCTCCCTCCCTCCCCCCTTTGTAACCACAGAAGTATGTGTTCTTTTCCGTTTTTTCTATTTCTCAAGATCTTATAATAGTGGTCTTATACAATATTTGTCCTTTTGCAACTGACTCATTTCGCTCAGCATAATGCCTTCCAGATTCCTCCATGTTATGAAATGTTTCAGAGATTCGTCACTGTTCTTTATCGATGCGTAGTATTCCATTGTGTGAATATACCACAATTTATTTACCCATTCGTCCGTTGATGGACATCTTGGTTGCTTCCAGCTTTTTGCTATTGTAAACAGAGCTGCAATAAACATGGGTGTGCATATATCTGTTTGTGTGAAGGGTCTTGTATCTTTAGGGTATGTTCCGAGGAGTGGGATTTCTGGGTTGTATGGTAGTTCTATTTCTAACTGTTTAAGATAACGCCAGATGGATTTCCAAAGTGGTTGTACCATTTTACAATCCCACCAGCAGTGTATGAGAGTTCCAATCTCTCCGCAGCCTCTCCAACATTTATTATTTTGTGTTTTTTGGATTAATGCCAGCCTTGCTGGTGTGAGATGGAATCTCATCGTAGTTTTAATTTGCATTTCTCTAATGGCTAATGATCGAGAGCATTTTCTCATGTATCTGTTGGCTGCCTGAATATCTTCCTTAGTGAAATGTGTGTTCATATCCTTTGCCCACTTCTTGATTGGATTGTTTGTCTTTTTGTGGTTGAGTTTTGACAGAATCATGTAGATTTTAGAGATCAGGCGCTGGTCGGAGATGTCATAGCTGAAAATTCTTTCCCAATCTGTAGGTGGTCTTTTTACTCTTTTGGAGAAGTCTTTAGATGAGCATAGGTGTTTGATTTTTAGGAGCTCCCAGTTATCGGGTTTCTCTTCATCATTTTTGGTAATGTTTTGTATTCTGTTTATGCCTTGTATTAGGGCTCCTAGGGTTCTCCCAATTTTTTCTTCCATGATCTTTATCGTTTTAGTCTTTATGTTTAGGTCTTTGATCCACTTGGAGTTAGTTTTTGTGCATGGTGTGAGGTATGGGTCCTGTTTCATTCTTTTGCAAATGGATATCCAGTTATGCCAGCACCATTTGTTAAAAAGGCTATCTTTTCCCCAATTAATTGACACTGGTCCTTTGTCAAATATCAGCTGCTCATACGTGGATGGATCTATGTCTGGGTTCTCAATTCTGTTCCATTGGTCTATGTGCCTGTTGTTGTACCAGTACCAGGCTGTTTTGACTACTGTGGCTGTATAATAGGTTCTGAAGTCAGGTAAAGTGAGGCCTCCCACTTGCTTCTTCTTTTTCAGTAGTGCTTTACTTATCCGGGGCTTCTTTCCCTTCCATATGAAATTGGTAATTTGTTTCTCTATCCCCTTAAAATATGACATTGGAATTTGGATCGGAAGTGCGTTATATGTATAGATGGCTTTTGGTAGAATAGACATTTTTACTATGTTAAGTCTTCCTATCCATGAGCAAGGTATGTTTTTCCACTTAAGTATGTCCTTTTGAATTTCTTGTTGTAGAGCTTTGTAGTTTTCTTTGTATAGGTCTTTTACATCTTTGGTAAGATTTATTCCTAAGTATCTTATCTTCTTGGGGGCTACTGTGAATGGTATTGATTTGGTTATTTCCTCTTCGGTGTTCTTTTTATTGATGTAGAGGAATCCAAGTGATTTTTGTCTGTTTATTTTATAACCTGAGACTCTGCCAAACTCTTCTGTTAGTTTCAGTAGTTTTCTGGAGGATTCCTTAGGGTTTTCTGTGTATATAATCATGTCATCTGCAAATAGTGATAACTTTACTTCCTCCTTGCCAATCTGGATACCTTTTATTTCTTTGTCTATCCTAATTACCCTGGCTGGGACTTCCAGCACGATGTTGAATAAGAGCGGTGATAAAGGGCATCCTTGTCTGGTTCCCGTTCTCAAGGGAAATGCTTTCAGGTTCTCTCCATTTAGAGTGATATTGGCTGTTGGCTTTGCATAGATGCCCTTTATTATGTTGAGGAATTTTCCTTCAGTTCCTATTTTGGTAAGAGTTTTTATCATAAATGGGTGTTGGACTTTGTCAAATGCCTTTTCTGCATCAATTGATAAGATCATGTGGTTTTTGTCTTTTGTTTTGTTTATGTGATGGATTACATTAATGGTTTTGCTGATATTAAACCAGCCTTGCATACCTGGTATAAATCTCACTGGATCAGGGTGAATTATTTTTTTGATGTGTTGTTGGATTCTATTGGCTAGAATTTTGTTGAGGATTTTTGCATCAATGTTCATGAGGGATATAGGTCTATAATTTTCTTTTTTTGTAATGTCTTTACCTGGTTTTGGTATCAGGGAGATGGTGGCTTCATAGAATGAGTTGGGTAGTATTCCGTCATTTTCTATGCTTTGGAATACCTTCAGAAGTAGTGGTGTTAACTCTTCTCTGAAAGTTTGGTAGAACTCTGCAGTGAAGCCGTCCGGGCCAGGGCTTTTTTTTTGTTGGGAGTTTTTTGATTACCGTTTCAATCTCTTTTTTTGTTATGGGTCTATTTAGTTGTTCTACTTCTGAATGTGTTAGTTTAGGTAGGTAGTGTTTTTCCAGGAATTCATCCATTTCTTCTAGGTTTTCAAATTTGTTAGAGTACAATTTTTCATAATAATCTGAAATGATTCTTTTAATTTCATTTGGTTCTGTTGTGATATGGTCCTTCTCGTTTCTTATTCGGGTTATTTGTTTCCTTTCCTGTATTTCTTTAGTCAGTCTAGCCAATGGTTTATCAATTTTGTTAATTTTTTCAAAGAACCAGCTTTTGGCTTTGTTAATTCTTTCAATTGTTTTTCTGTTCTCTAGTTCAGCTCTAATTTTTATTATTTGTTTTCTTCTGGTGCCTGATGGGTTCTTTTGTTGCTCACTTTCTATTTGTTCAAGTTGTAGGGACAGTTCTCTGATTTTGGCTCTTTCTTCTTTTTGTATGTGTGCGTTTATCGATATAAATTGGCCTCTGAGCACTGCTTTTGCTCTGTCCCAGAGGTTTTGATAGGAAGTATTTTCACTCTCGTTGCATTCTATGAATTTCCTTATTCCCTCCTTGATGTCTTCTATAACCCAGTCTTTTTTCAGGAGGGTATTGTTCAGTTTCCAAGTATTTGATTTCTTTTCCCTAGTTTTTCTGTTATTGATCTCTAGTTTTATTGCCTTGTGGTCTGAGAAGATGCTTTGTAATATTTCGATGTTTTATGACCTAATATGTGGTCTATTCTAGAGAATGTTCCATGTGCGCTAGAAAAAAAAGTATACTTTGCAGCAGTTGGGTGGAGAGTTCTGTATAAGTCAATGAGGTCAAGTTGGCTGATTGTTGTAATTAGGTCTTCCGTGTCTCTATTGAGCTTCTTACTGGATGTCCTGTCCTTCTCCGAAAGTGGTGTGTTGAAGTCTCCTACTCTAATTGTGGAGATGTCTATCTCACTTTTCAATTCTGTTAAAATTTGATTTATGTATCTGGCAGCCCTGTCATTGGGTGCATAAATATTTAATATCGTTATGTCTTCCTGATCAATTGTCCCTTTTATTATTATATAGTGTCCTTCTTTATCCTTTGTGGTGGATTTAAGTCTAAAGTCTATTTTGTCAGAAATTAATATTGCTACTCCTCTTTTTTTTGCTTATTGTTTGCTTGATATATTTTTTCCATCCTTTGACTTTTAGTTTGTTTGTGTCTCTAAGTCTAAGGTGTGTCTCTTGTAGGCAGCATATAGATGGATTGTGTTTCTTTATCCAGACTGTGACTCTCTGTCTCTTTATTGGTGCATTTAGTCCATTTACCTTCAGCGTAATTATAGGTAAATAAGTTTTTAGTGCTGTCATTTTGATGCCTTTTTATGTGTGTTGTTGACAATTTCATTTTTCCACATACTTTTTTGTGCTGAGACGTTTTTCTTAGTAAATTGTGAGATCCTCATTTTCATAGTGTTTGACTTTATGCTAGTTGAGTCGTTGCGTTTTTCTTGGCTTTTATCTTGAGTTATAGAGTTGTTATACCTTTTTGTGGTTACCTTATTATTTACCCCTATTTTTCTAAGTAAAAACCTAACTTGTATTGTTCTATATCGCCTTGTATCAGTCTCCATATGGGAGTTCAATGCCTCCTGTATTTAGTCCGTCTTTTTGATTATTGTAATCTTTTACCTGTTGACTTCCATGATTCCCTGTTATGAGTATTTTTTTTAATTAATCTTAATTTGTTTGTTTTTGTGATTTCCCTATTTGAGTTGATATCAGGACGTTCTGTTTTGTGTCCTTGTGTTGTGCTGATATCTGATATTATTGGTTTTCTGACCAAACAATATCCTTTAATATTTCTTGTAGCTTTGGTTTGGTTTTTGCAAATTCTCTAAACTTGTGTTTATCTGTAAATATCTTCATTTCGCCTTCATATTTCAGAGAAAGTTTTGCTGGATATATGATCCTTGGCTGGCAGTTTTTCTCCTTGAGTGTTCTGTATATGTCGTCCCATTCCCTTCTTGCCTGCATGGTTTCTGCTGAGTAGTCTGGACTTATTCTTATTGATTCTCCCTTGAAGGAAGCCTTTCTTTTCTCCCTGGCTGCTTTTAAAATTTTGTCTTTATCTTTGGTTTTGGCGAGTTTGATGATAATATGTCTAGGTGTTTTTCTTTTTGGATCAATCTTAAATGGGGTTCGATGAGCATCTTGGATAGATATCCTTTCGTCTTTCATAATGTCAGGGAAGTTTTGTGTCAGGAGATCTTCAACTATTTTCTCTGTGTTTTCTATCCCCCCTCCCTGTTCTGGGACTCCAATCACCCGCAGGTTATCCTTCTTGATAGAGTCCCACATGATTCTTAGGGTTTCTTCATTTTTTTAAATTCTTTTATCTAGATTTTTTTTCAGCTATGTTGGTGTTGATTCCCTGGTCCTCCAGATGTCCTAGTCTGCATTCCAATTGCTCAAGTCTGCTCCTCTGACTTCCTATTGCATTGTCTAATTCTGTAATTTTATTGTTAATCTTTTGGATTTCTATATGTTGTCTCTCTATGGATTCTTGCAACTTATTAATTTTTCCACTATGTTCTTGAATAATCTTTTTGAGTTCTTCAACAGTTTTATCAGTGTGTTCCTTGGCTTTTTCTGCAGTTTGCTTTATTTCATTTGTGATGTCTTGAAGCATTCGGTAAATTAGTTTTTTATATTCTGTATCTGATAATTCCAGGATTGTATCTTCATTTGGGAAAGATTTTGATTCTTTTGTTTGGGGGGTTGGAGAAGCTGTCATGGTCTGCTTCTTTAAGTGGTTTGATATGATTGCTGTCTCTGAGCCATCACTGGGAAACTAGTTTTTCCAGAAAATCCGCTGCGTCCATTCCAAATCCCGGCGGGACGGGGCCCCGGCTGGGGTGCTGCTCTCCCCACTCCAAGACCTGTCACTGCCTCCCGGGGACTTCTCCCCCTGGCTGCATCACCACGCCGCCTGCGTGAACTGGCTGGGCCCCCTCCCGGTGTTAGTTCAGGGGGGTGGAGCAGCTCTCTGTGCTTGTGCCGTACCTGACTGGTACGCTGGCTCCAGGCTCTGAAAACAATCGCTGCTTCCCCGTATTAGTTCATTCTCCGTCTCTAAATCTGTGTTTGTTGTTCAGGGTTCGTAGATTGTTATGTATGTGATCGATTCACTTGTTTTTCCGTGTCTTTGTTGCAAGAGGGATCCAAGGTAGTGTCTGCCTAGTCCACCATCTTGGCCCCGCCTCTCTGAGTGAGCTATTTTCTTGAAGTAAATTTCAGTATACATATATTTATATACACTTCACTGAGTTTGCTTCTCCCTACAGAACCCAGACTAAAACAGTGGGTATTAATTCTTTTTTAAATGCTTGAAGGATTCATTAGTGAAGTCATCTGGGCCTGGGTGTTTCTTTGTGGGACTTTCTTTAATAAAAACAAAAGCAAAGAAATCCTAATTAAATTTCTTGTTATGAGTTTATCCAGGTTTTCCTTTTTTTTTTTTTCTTGAGTCAGTTTTAGTTGTGTCTTTCTAGGAATTTTCCCTTTCACCTAAATTACCTGATTTGTTGGCACAAGGTTGCCCATGGTGATGTCCCTTCCTTCAATGCTGATTTTAGTAATTTGCATATTCCCTTTTTCCCTTAAGCAGTATAGGTAAAGATATGTCAATTTTGTTGATCTTTTCTAAGAACCAACTTTGAGTTTCTCGATTTTCTCAATTTTTTTAATACTTTATTTCACTTGTTTCCGCTCTGATTTTTGTTATTCCTTTTGTTCTGGTTGCTTTGGGTTTACTTTGTTGTTCTTTTTCTAGTTTCTTAAAGCGGAAGATCTTTGAGATTTTTCCTTTTTAGTATAGGCATTTACATCTAGAAATTTCCTCTGAGTGTTGTTTTGCTGCACCCCCATAAGGTTTGATATATTGTCCTTTTTACTAAAAACTTTATTACATTTTAGGTGAAAGTTTACACTGCAAATTAGTTTCTTCCTTAAAAATTTATACACAGATTGTTTTGTGACATTGAAATCCTTGCAATATATCAACACTCTCCCCCTTTCTCTTTACACCCCATGTTCCCTGTGTTCATTAGTCCAGGTTTCCTGCTCTTTCCCGCCTTCTCATCTTTACTTTT